>NW_015622986.1:0-39462 GCF_000320785.1 Rhodotorula toruloides NP11 | reverse complement strand
CCCCCCCCCCCCCCCCCGCCGATACCAGCGGGCGGAATCGACGCCTTTGGCTCTTTCCGGCCGAACAAGCCGCCGAGTGTCGCCCGCCGCGTCTTACGCTTCGGAGTCTGAGCAGGCGACGGCGCACTCAGTCCTCGTTCCCGCTCGCCCTCCTTCGCCTTTCCCTTCCCCTTGCCATGCGTGATGCTCCGCCCGCTCGACGACTCATGCGAGTCTCGCGTTCGCTCATCCGCTGATCTCCGCCTGCTCTGCTCGACCGAACTTCGAGGCGAACTAGCCGCATCGCGAGAAGCGGACGAGCTAGGCGCGGGCGCAAAGAGCCAATGTGGCTGTGAGGGAATCGGTTCGGGGAGGACCATCGTACTTCCAGTCGCGCTGGACGAGTGCGATCGGCCGAGCTGGGGGGAGGGGAGGTATGCGGATGAAGTCGAAGGGTAGTTGTGGTAGTAGGGGCTGTGCGGAGTGAGGGGCGTCGAAGTTCCGGAAAGAGGAGCGGGCGAGTCGACAGGCGAGGCGGTGTCGACCGAGAGGGAGGAAGTCGATAATCGGGGGAGAGGCAATACGGGCGAACTGAGTGGAAGAGGTGGATGCTGGTCTGCCAAGGTCGGGGCGGCGAACGTTCCGCCGTTCGACGAACCGAGGACGGGACTCGTTCCGAAGCTCCTCGCACGTCTCAAGAAGGCCCTCGCACCGCTGGTTCCGCCCTTCTTCGGAGTCGGCTTGGCGTGGTCGGGTACCGGTGACGAGGCTTCTGCGGGCGTTGAGCGCGAGGGAGAGTCGCGAAGGAGGTCGAGGACAGGGCGAAAGGTCAGTACACCGTCGGCCGCTGCAGCAGGACTAGCATAGCGCCTCTCGGGGTATTGAAAGAGAGCAAGAGACGCACCAAGCGCTCGCGCCGGATTGTCCACGGCGTTCGAACTCGCCCCACCGCCCAAGCCGAATCTGCGCCGTCCCAGCGAAGCACCCTCGCTCTCGCTGCTATTGCCGCCTCCGAAACCCAAGCCAATGAAGCTCTTCTTCCGTTCCCGCCCACGGCTCTGCTGCTGCGACGAACGCTGCGGCATCTCAGGCTCGACGAAACCGAGCGACGTTGTCCTCCCTCGCTGCCCCTCCTGCCGCTCAGACGCGCCCACCAGTCGCTCCAACTCGTCTCCGTGCATGCCGAACGGGCTCGCTGGCAGACCGGGCGAGGCGAGCCCAAGTCCGGCCTGAGCGAGGTGATGCACCGGCGACACAACAGGTGACGGAGACGGCGAGCGGGACCGCGCCCTGCGCTTTTCGAGTGTCGAGAGTGATCCAGGCTGCACAGCAGGCTGGAACAGGGCGAGGGGAGGGTGGGTTGAGGTGTTCGAAGCGGGGTGGGGAACGGATGGCGACGAGGGTGAGAGCTGGAGCGTGGGTTGTCGGGGCGGAGAGTGTGCCATCCTGTGCAGTCCACGCGAGCTCTCAAGCCATGTCACGAGCACCGGCGAGCGCAGCGAAGTTGCGAAGAAGGCGAGACGGACGACCGCGCTGCGAACGGCGCGGGAGAGGGAATTGCCTGTCTTCTCTCGTTTGCAGGCGAAAGCACGGCGATAGATCGAGCAGACTCGTCGTTGTGTTGCAGCGCTGACGCTACTTGCGCTGGTTCGCCGGCGGCTCCGTCCCGAACGGTCCTCGTCCCGCATCCAAACTCGCGAGGCTCGCCTTGCGCACCTCCTCCAAGTACGCCTTGAGACCGAGCGGCGCAGTGTCAATCTCGGCGGGGGAGGCGGCGACGAACTCGAGGTAGAGCTGGTACCGCTCGTCGGCGACGAGGTTGGCGAGCGAGAGGCACAGCGGGAGGTTTCTGCGGAGTGCGTGTCTTGTCAGCATCTCCTCTCGGGCTTCAATTTGACAGGTTGTACACTTACGCAGGAATGAGTTCGCTCGTCTCGTACAAGACGCGGTGCAGCCGGAAGACAAGGTCGGGCACGACAAGCCTTCGGATCCTCGCGAGTTCAGCATGGCGGCGAGAGGCTGTGCGGTGGAGGGTCAGCACACGCGGCCACAAATCTTGCAGCACAGAGAAGCTCCTTGTGGAACCACCACAGGACAAGTGTAGGGGCCAGCGAACACACCTGCAGCATCGATCGTCGCGTCCAGCCCATCCAGCTTGAGCCACTCGCCCTCGAGCAGCTGCACCGCACTTTGGTAGAACTCGTCGACGAGTGCGGCGATCCCCTCGCGGTACTGCGCGACGTCCAGCTTGGAAGCGCTGCAAGGCCGAGCGAAAGAGTCAGAAACTTCCTCCGCTGCCAGAGCTCTCCAGCTGGCGCAAGAGAGGTTCACAAGAGCCCAAGGAGAGAGGCTTACCCGGGACCAGGCCTCCTAGCCCAAACCTCGCTCCACCTCGCATGCTTGTCCAAGCAGTCGTACAGCGCGCGGTAGTCGAGGTGCTCGCGGATGTCGAGCTGGACTGCAAGCGAGGGCTCGCCGCCTTCGCTGTCTGTGCCGGTTGTCGTCGAGGCGGATGCGAGAGAGGGGAGCAAGTCGTCGGGGAGAGAGCGCAGGAGCTGGCGCGCGGCGGAAGATGCGTCCGTGGCTGTGAAGGGCAGGAACGGGTTGCAATCGTCAGTTGCGCACATCATGGGTCTGAAGGGCGATGGCTGATCTATTACGAACTTACAGAGGAACCACCTCGCAAGCGCATTCGCCTCCTTGATCGCATCCTCATACGTCTCCTTCTCCGCCGTAAGCCATTCCAAGCTCCGGATCAGCTCGAGTTGCCGCGCATCAACTCGCGCATAGGCGTCCAGACCGGTCGCAGGAAGGGCGAAGGAAGGCGGGAGAGTCGCAAGTGTGGAAGAGAGGATGAGCTCGACAGTCCGGCGGGCGATGAGCGGGAGGGATAGGCCGTGTTCGCGCGACTTGCGGAGAGCGAGGTGGCGAGCGTGGATATCCGAGTCGAGGCCGAACGCTGCAAGTAGCCAAGTGAGTCAGCTTAGCGTGCGCGACAAGGCAGGCAGAGCGAGACGCACTGAGCAAGAATCTCGCGTAGCTCTCGACAGCGCTCTGCTGCTCGAGGTTGCTCGCGTAGAACGCGATGAGGTTCTCGTCCTGGTCGTGCGCCTCGAGGACGTGAACGTAGGCTTCGAGGATCCGGTTCGCGGCATATTCGGGCAGAGGTTGCTTGAGGAGACGAAGGACGAGGATGAGGTGCGAGAAGAAGCGGAGAAGGTGGGCGAGGGTTCTGCGAGAGAGTGACGAAGTTAGCGGAGACCTGGACGAGAGGCCGCCTCGAAGACTCACTCGGGTTCCGTATCCGTCGCTGCCGCTTCGATCCGCTCGACAAACGCGTTCAACAACTCGTCGATCTTGCCAATGACGAGGTAAGCCTGCGAGACGTGGAACGGGTCCTTCGCCGACGCCGCCAAGTCCGCCTTGTCGCTCCGCAGAAGCTTCTCAAACACGTGCTCGAGCTCCTGCCGGATCGCCTTGCCCTGCGCTGCCGAGCCGAATAGCGGGTCTTCAGGGTCGAGAGGCGTCTTCGAGTCGAGCGGGGCGACGGATGAGGACTGCCAGTAGCGGCCCGCAGGAGAGGAGGCGAGGCCGGCTTCGACGTGCGACTCGAAGAGCGCGTTGAGGTGCGCCCAGACGACGTCTTCCCACGAGGAACAGACCGGAAGAACCGAGGTGACGTCGCCGGACAAAGCGCCGTACAGGGCGCGCTCGTAAGGGTCAACCGTGTTCTGCGAGCGGCCGCACGACTGAGTCAGCATGGTAGCGGGATGCAGAGCAAGGGAAGGCAGCGCACCTGAGCCGCAAGCTTCCGGCACATCGACTTCCACAGTTTCCTGTTTGCGTTCCCCTTAATCCGCTTCTCCTCCTTCTCGACCATCTCAATCTCGTCGTAACCTTCCTCGTTCGGCGCGAGTGCCGGGTCCCACCACAGCTTGCCCCCCGAGAGAGACGCGGCGCGCCAGGACTGGTCGGACTGGCGGCACATGTCGATGGCGAGATCGAGTTCGCCTGCGCGGACGTATTCGTACAGGCTTCGCAACAAGGCTCGCTCGTAGGCCTGCGAGCGGTCGTCAAATTCAGTAAGCTTTCCGGGAACTCGGTGACTAGACGCAGAACGCACTGCATCGTCCGCCTCCAGCCTCGCTCCCTCGTCCTCCATCTTGGCCCTCAGCAACGCGTCCGGGTCCAGTCGCTCAACCAGTCCCTTCGGCGCCTTCGCCCCAGTCCGTCGAACCTGCTTCAGCTTGTTCTTCGTGTAGGGTTGGTATCCTCGCCGGATCTCGGCGGGGTTGAGCGAGGAAGGGATCGAGTGAAGCCAGTCGCGGATGACCTGCACGACGTAAGTCGTCAGCTCTAGTTCGATGTTTGCTGAGTATCAGCGAGACGGCGAACGCACCGACAGCTCGACAAGGTCCTTGTTGCCCTCGATCAACTTCTGCGCAACAGTCAAGGGCGGCGTGTACGGGTTCTTTGATGATGATGGCTCTGCAGGGTCCTCATTCAGGCGTTCGCTGGCGATGGAAACAGGTCAGCAAGCCTGTTAAGGAGGATTGGGAGGAGACGCACGCGTAGAGAGCCTGCACGAGAGCCCAGGTGTTCCGCTCGAGCGTCCATGCCTCCACAGCGTCTCCGTCAACGTCTTCTGCCAGATTCTGCAACCTGTACGATTCGCCAAGAGGACTGTCAGCTCGATGAACGCGCGAGAGCGATGAGGATGGAGCGGGGCGAGGGGAGCTCGAAGGGCGGCGTGCGGGTGCTTTGCATAACTGTTAAGGTAGGGATCAAGCTCACTGTGCCTCACACAGCGCTCCCCAGCGCGCGAGCAGCCCGTCCGCCTCGTCGAGCAAGTCGGCCCCTCCCTCCTGCACCCGCTGGAGCTCCTGCGCAAAGTCGGCGTAGATCTCCGCCATTGTCGTGACGTACTGCTACCTTGAGCAGCCTGTGCGAGCAGTCAACCGGTCTCGAAAGCGTGTGAAGCGAGACGGTGTCGTCGAACCTCCTCCTCTCGCTCGACCTCACCCAGACACTTCGGCTCGCTTGCTCGGTCGGATCGGGTCGAACAAGTAGCTGGAGAGCCTCAAACACGATGCTTCCGCCAGTTCCCATGCCTTCGTTGCGCATTCACTGATCTCTCACCTCCTCGCGACCCACACGAACATGGGCCGCCCGTTCTCGGGGCCACGCTGATGCGCCGCCAAGCATGCAGAATGTTGCCAAGCAACCGCAGAGGGTGCCGCTCCGCTCGCGCTCAAGGTGCTCCCGGACGCCTTCTCCCGAGGCAGCGATTCTGCGAGTTGCGGCGCGACGAGGCGAGGCGGAGCGCGGAGTCCGCGTTCCATGGTCTGGCGAGGCATTGCAGTGCTCGTCCACTCAGCGATGCCCGCTGGGACGCGCAAGTGACCTCGGGCAGCGCTGGCTCGGATCGCAGATCGCTTCCTCGCACGGCGAGTCGAAGTCGCCGTTGTGAACTTCTTCCATTCCTTCCCCGCTTCCGTCTCTTGGCCGGTCCCGCTTCACTTGCTGGCGTCAACGACCACTGCTGAAAACTCCCTGTCACCCACCGCCGACGCCTGATCACCCCACCGGTCCCAGTCCTTCCCCGTCTCCAGCCTCGACTTGTCTCCGTCGAACGCTTCTCTCGCCAGCGATGTCCGACGTTATCTCGTCAGTCTCGCACTTCGAGCTCTCGACGGCTCAGACTGTCGGCCTCGTCGTCGCCGTCTACGTCGCCTACCTCGCCTGGAGCTACCGCGACAAGCGCGCTATCGGAACTCGTCCTCGTCCCGACCTGTTCACTGTTCCCGGCCAGCAATGGCTCTTCCTTGGCGACTTGCCTACGATGGTCAAGAACCAGGACAGGCAGCTTGACCGTGAGTCCAGACGCTCGAACGACTGTAGAGGGACAGGGACAGGACGAGATTGACCTTGTCAACGGCTGGCTGCACAGGCTTCATCGAGATCCGCGAGAAGTACAAGGACACGCTGCAGAAGGATCCGTCTCGCGCCGTCTCTATCACACTTCCCTGGCGTCGCATGATCGAGGCTTCCAAGCCTGAGGTCCGTCGACTTTGCTTGCCGGATTCGCTCTTCCGCCTGGCCGCTTTCTTGACGACTTCTTCACTTCGCAGTACCTCGAGTACATCCAGCGCACCAACTTTAACAACTTTGTCAAGGGGGACCAGTTCTACAAGAACCTCTCCGGCCTGCTGGGCGATGGCATCTTCTGCGTAAGTCGCTGTTCACGCCGACGTCCTCCCTCCTTTGCGCGTCTAACCTCTTTGATTGCATAGGTCGACGGACACTCGTGGCAGCTCCAGCGCAAAACGACTGCCAAGATTTTCACGGCCAACAACTTCAAGGGTGTCATCACGCAGTCGCTCGAAAACCAGATGGCCAAGCTCATCGCCATCATCGGCCGTCACGCCGACCGCGGCGAGGGTGCGCACCTCTACTCTCCGCCTCGCTGGACCCGCATTGACCGCGATTATGCCGGCTCGCAGAATTTGACCTCCAGGATCTCTTCTTCCGCTTCACGCTCAACTCGTTCGCCGAGATGGCTTTCGGCAAGGACATCGGCGCGCTCAACACCGAGTCTGACGAGCCCGTTCCATTCGCCAAGGCCTTCGACTACGGCCAAGTCGTCATGAACCGTCGCTTCATGAAGTACGTTCTTTCGCTCCTTCGCTGATAGCGCAAGGTCTGACGCCGGACCTTCGCAGCCCGTTCTGGCCCGTCACCGAGTTCCTCGACGGCACGCACTGGAAGATGGCCGCTGCGACGAAGGTCATGGACTCGTTCGCGTACGGCGTCATCGAGGAGCGCGAGCGCGAAGGCCGCGGCAACTTCACCGGCGCCCAGAAAAAGGAGGCTGCTGAGAAGGACGTGAGTTTCGCTTTTCTTTGGGAGAAAGCGTGTAGACGGAGCTGACCTTCTTCGCGCGGACAGTTGCTCTCGCTGTACATGGCTTTGCGCGACGACAACGGCGCTCCTTTGACGAGGAAGATGCTTCGGTACGTCGCGCTGACCCGCGCTCGAGCGAGATACCAACTGATTGGTATCGACTTCGCAGCGACGCCATCCTCAACCTCATCATCGCCGGCCGCGACACCACCGCCCAAGCTCTCTCCTGGACATTCTTCCACCTCCTCTCGAACCCGAAGCACATCGAGGCTATCCGCAAGGAGACCGACAACCTGGGCGAGGTTGGATACGACACTTTCAAGCAGATGACCACGACTACCGCCGTCTTCCAGGAGGGCTTGAGGCTGCACCCGAGTGTGCCGAAGAACGCTTGGGAGGCGCTCGGACCTGATGTCCTGCCGAATGGAGGACCGAGAATCGAGAAGGGCGACATGTGCGTTGCGCGCCTTCCTTCTGCGACGGGTCTGTCCTGATGTTGTTTCGCGCTTTCCACAGTGTCTTCTGGTCCGACTGGACGATGAACCGCGACCCGAAGGTCTGGGGACCGGACGCTGCCGAGTTCAAGCCGGAGCGCTGGCTCGACTCGGAGGGCAACCTCGTCAAGGAGTCGCAGTGGAAGTACCACGCCTTCAACGGAGGGTACCGTCTCTGCCTTGGTACGCTCGAGTTTCTTCCTTCAGCTCAGAAGTCATTGCTGACCTGTTGGAGTCGCCAGGCCAAAACCTCGCCCTGTACGAGGGTACCTCGGTCCTCAACGCTGTCACTCGCGAATTCGACCTCTCCTTCGCGCCGGGATACCTCGAGAACGTCAAGATGTGCGACTTCGAGCAGACGCCGCTATACAAGGGCGCCTTGACGCTCTCACTTGCGGAACCTCTTCGGGTCAAGGCGACGAGGCGCAAGCGTACATGATCCTCACGACCACTCTATGCTTCACGAGCCAAGCTGTACAAAGGGATACCAGGCAGTGTCATGCATATAGGTACATTCTACGTCGAGCCGTGTGCGTCTAGATGCTGGGGCGCAAGAGCGTCGCCGCTTCGTGATCCTCCTCGCCCATCGCGTCGAGTCGTCCGACGAGCGTATGTACCCAACGCGAGACGAGCTCGTTGCCGGTCAAGCCGAGCGGGCCAGCAGGAAGGTTCCTGCTCGCTTCGACTGCGTCGGCCAGCTTGGTTACTTGCTGTCGCGCGTGCGCCTTGACATCATCCGAGGAAGCGGGCGAGAAGGACGGCAAGAGGAGTGACGTCGTAAGAGCGAAGTCGCGGAAGATATTTGGCTTTTCGATGGCGAAGAGGAGGGAGGAAGGATTCGAGATGAGCGCAAGGTCTTGTTCTGCGGAAAGCCAGAGACGTCAGCTGGCATTCTACGCACGGGCGAGCATTGCAACTCACGAAGATCACGCTCTTCTTCTTCGAGCAGAAGTTGCCGCAGCGGCTCGCCGCCGTCAGTCACAACCTGCTCGACCGCCTTGCCCTCGACAAGCCGCAGCCCGCAAGCCTCGGCGGCAGACTCCCGCACGGTGACGTCGTCATCTTGCAAGAGTCGGCAGGCGAGAAGCGTGAAGTGAGGGCGGAGCGAGGCGGAAATGAGGTCGAGGGAATCGTAAAGCTTGGCGAAGCAGATGAGGGCGGCGCCGGCAGCTTCGCGCGATTCAACGGACTGAAGCAGACACAGTCAGCCTTTGGCGCGCTTCGTGATGCGAGAGAACGCACCTCGTCTACACCGCTTGCCTGCTCGATGATCCGCAGCGCCTGACTACGCGGGGCCTCCGAGCACGCTGCCGACGCCACGATCGGAAGCAGCGCTTCGCGGAGCGGGACGATGGCCGTCTCCTGCTGAGCCGCAGCGACTTCCTCGAAGTTCGCGTCGAAGGAGGACGAAGAGACAACGTGCAACAGCTTGGCCGCCTGTACTCGTACATCGCCCGCCTGGCTCACATCCAAGACGACGCGGTACATCACGTCTGCCGTCCTCTGCAGCAGTTGTGGTGGGCCAGCCTCCAGAATCGAGAGTGCGGCTCGTTTGGTCTCGAGGCTGCTGCCGGCGAGTGCGCCGCCAAGGAGTGCAGCCTTCTCGTCGTCGAGACTGCCGCGGAAGAGCACTTCCCAGCTGGACCGGGCGAGTTCCTCAGCCCCAGGAAGGCGACGCTGTTCTGCGGACCACCGTTCCGACTGCTGAACGACGTCGAACGCGACGACCGAGACGTGCGGGACGGATGAAGGAAGGTGGAGAGCGACGGTGAAGTAGGTGGAGAGGATAGTCGGCGGGTATCGGCCGGCGTCGGAGAGGGCGGGCAGCAAGTCGACGAAAGCGGTCGAGACTGCAAGCGCGAAGCCATCAGCGCTGCTCAAGCCTGGAGCAGCAGCAGAAGCTGCGCATACCTCGACTCTCGTCGTCCGACTCCAGCGGGTACACCTCGACGAGTCGCAAGATTTGGAGAAGCAGACCGTGCAGCTGTGAGCAGGCACAGTAAGCATGGAATCTTGAAGCGAGGTGGAGTGAGGGACAAACCTCGTTCAGCGAGACCTCGTCGGTGGTCTGGCGGATCTTGGTGAGGATCGCAAGGCAGGCGTCGGCGACGTCGTCAGGCGCCACCAACCCGGTCAAAGCATCTGCCGCGACGTTGCGGATCTGCGAGTAGACAAATCAGCTTCACCGAGCTACGTAGCGGAGCTACCGGGACGTCGCACCTTCCACACCCGACTCGCCAGACACGCCTCGATCAGCGGAATGAAAGCAGTCGATGGCGACGTCGGCCGATCCGGCGCGTCCGGCGTGCTGAGCCGCTTCGGCGTTCGCAGAAGCGAGAAAAGCATGAGGATGGCGAAGAGTGAGGACTGAAGATTGGAGGACTGCACGCAACAAGGCGGTCAGCCAGGTCTGGAGCACGTCGCAAGCGGAGCCGACGCACGGGCGGCAATGTTGCGCTTTCCCGCCAGCCACGCTCCAGCTCCTGCTGCAGAACGAGCTGCAGGCTGGGGTAGCGTGCGAAGAAGTCGTCAATCGAGACGCGCCTCGACAGACTGACGGGATCGCGGTCGAGGTTGGCGCGCCGAGAGTTGATGGCGCGGTTGATGAGCGAGCCGAAGAGCATCATGGCGACGTTCCGCAGGATCCAGCTGCATCAGGTGAACGGTCAGATCAAGCCCCTCAGCAGCGGACTCAGCAGCGGACGAAACATGTCCGCTCACTTCGGCGACCAGAAAAGTCGGATGGAGAGGTGGAAGCCGCGCTCAACGTATTGCTGCGCCGCGACTCCGCCCTTGGCATCGAGGAAGATGGTTCGCAAGGTGTTCATGGCGTGAGTTCGGCTTTCGTCGGTGATTTCGGAAGCTGTAGACTCGGCGACCTCGAAGAGGCGAATGAGGGCCGCATCGAAAGTCGGACGAGACGTGGGGAGAATGGCCAGCATGAGTCCGAGAATGACGAAGGGGATGGCAGCCGATCGGCGCGTGATAGAGATGCGGGCCGATACAACAGCGTCGAGGTACTCCTGCAAAGCGCGAGGGTAAATCAACGACTGTGTGCGGACGCAGACGCCAGCCCTGCGAAACACACCTTGAGCCAGTTGCCAGGCAGCTCACCAACCTCCTTCCAGCGCTTGCCGGCAACGAGCAATGCTGCAGCGCTCCGAGAGAAGCAGGGATGAAGGTTTGCGACCGTGCCGCGGTGCCGAGCAAGTCGCAGCCAAGTGCCGAAGAGGTCGCCGATCGCACGAATCTCGTCGAGATGCCAGATCTGCCGGAAAGTGTCGGTGTCCAGTTCGGACGGGATGCGCAGGATCGTCTCGAGCAGTTCTCTGAAGACACGAAAGCCGATCAGCAAGTTTTCAGACGCAAAGAGACGGTCAACGCACCCGGCTTCCTTCATCGCCCGCCAGCAGGCGCTCAGGATAATCTTGTGCTGCGTTCCTCCCGTCCCCTCCGCCGCTTCGCTCTCGTCTTCTCCGTTCCCTGCCATGGCCTGACGCTCGAAACGGATCGCACGCGCTTCTTCCGTATCCACATCGTCTCCGCCGTTCCCCTCGGGCGCCTTCGCAGCGAGAACAGGCGAAGCGACATCCCACACCCGCTTGATCACGCCGAGTGTGCGGTGGAAGATCTGTCGACGACTGTCGGCGGAGGAGATTTTGGCATACGAAGCGGCAGGGATCGAGATGAAGAGGTGTCGGAGCGCGAGAATGGTGCCGTGCATGGGCGTTCTCGATGCAGCCGAGGCAAGGTTGACCGAGTACTGCGAGAGCTGTTGCTCGACCAGGTCGAGCAAGGATGAGATATAGGCGTATCCCGCCGGCCCTCGCTCCGTCTCCTCGCCTTCAAGCCATCCACCGACTGCGCCGAGCGTTGAGCCGTCCTGGATGGCCGATCCGCCACACTCGACAACCTCGAGAACCCACTTCCTCCATACAAGTCCGATCACTCCGGCGCCTGCACTCGCTTCTGCCTCGCGACCGCTGCGGATCATGCGCAAAGCTGGCTGGAGTAGCTCCTCCTTCGCCCGAGCTGTCCCTTCTTCGCCTTCGTACCCCGGCAACGGCGATGGGAAGCGCTCAAGCATGGAGATGGCGAGGTATCGGACGGCGGTATAAGTCGAGAGAAGTTGTCGAAGGAGCGTTTGCGTCGTTTCGGGCGTGACGAGTGCGACGTCGAAGGGCCATGCAGATGGACTCGCTGCAGCGTGAAGGTGGTCGTTGAGGTCCATCTTGCGATGCTTGGCGTGGAAAGTCGGCGTCTGCGTCTTGGCCGTCTTGCGATACGAGGAGAAGCCGTTCGTGGCGTCTCGAGCATTGGTCTGTTCGCCATCTCCAGCACTCGCCTGGCCGTCGATGCGGAAGCGTGGATCGACGTGCGCTTGAAGTGCGAGGTCGAGCAGGCGCAGCAACGTAATCTTGAGGCGGAAGGGGCGGGCGGGATTGAGGTTTTCGCGCCCGACCAGGTTGAGGAACCATTCGAGGAATCCTTTCGCGGCGGAGACGTACTCGGCCGCTGCCACCGCGCCGTCCTTGCCCTTGTCTGCCGTTCGCTGCGCTTTCCACGACGAGTCGCGGAGTCGCAGAAGAAGCTTGCCGGTGAGCGAGGTGGTCGACATGCGGAACTCGGCGTCTTCGTCGGAGAGCGAGTACTGGTAGAACTCTCGGAGGAGAGGGAAGGAGGAGAGGGGAAGGGGAACCGAGGGCGACTGGGCGAGGACGAGGACGGACAGAGCCGATGTTCGAAGCGAGGTAGACGAATGCCAGAGGCACGAGCGAAGCAGAGTCGATGGCAATGCCACCTTCTTTGACAGCTTGGCATCAGGCGAGGCGTCCATCTCGACGAGGTTGAGGGCGTTGCCGGTCTTGAGGATGGCCAATGCCGCTTCGAGATCCGCCTCTGGCGTGTCCTGAGCCGACCCGTCGGTGAAGAGGTAGCCGCCGGACCGCAGCATCTCGGCGAAGAGATCTTTGCGTCGAGAAAAGGCGCCTTGCAAGATGTACGTCGTGACAGAATGCCGAAGTTTGGGCGAGTCCGTCCGGCATGCTTCGAGGCAGGGCTCGATGACGAAGGCATTGCCGTCCACGTCCGGTGTCGCCCAACACTTCTCGATCCAGCTCAGGGCCGTCTTCCCTACCAGCTGCGCCTGCTCATCGTTGAGCGCGATCGCTCGGATGAACCGCCGCATCACGCCCGCCGCGATATCCTGCATGTCCGCCGACGATTCTGAGAAAGGCGCGAAGTCCTCCAATGCGACATGCGGCATGAGGGCTTCGAGAATGCTCAGAGCTCGTCGACTATCGAGGGCGTCGACTAGGACCTTCTCCTTGAGCTGCTGCGAGACGTCCTGGACGTCGAGGCAAGCCGGCGACGCGATCGCCAACAGCGTCGCGAGGGACGCCTTGAGCTTCTGCAACGCCGACGGGAGCTGCTTGTCCCATGTTGCGTAGAGAATCGACGAAAGCTGGACGAGGAAGTCGGGCGAGAGATGCGAGCGGACGGCGTCGAGTTCTTCGGGGTGTGCTCGTGTGGTCAGGACTGCGTGCGCCCGGCGAAGAAGGACATCGAGTGTCTCGAAGGCTGTTGTGGTCGGCACCAACGGGTTCGAGCCCTTGTGGACGGCAGACGAGACGGCTGTCGAGGTTGAGGAGACGAAGGGGAGGACAGTCTCGAAGGCGGCGGCGTAGTCGAGCGGTCTGTGGGTCGCAAAGGGCGTCAATCGAATTCAGCAAGACTCGCAAACACTCACGGCGCTCGTACGCACCGTTGTCCCTCTTCACCATCCTCATCAGCTTCCTTCCCTTGTCGGCGAGATTTCGTCCGCTTCTCATCCCGCGTGAGGCGTTCGCGCAGGTCCAAAAGTCCCTCAAAGCGTGCGTCTCGCGGATCAGCTGCTGATCCGGCGCTCATAGCGACTCGTGTTCAGCTGGGGAGGGGTTGCTGGTCGAGAGGGTCGTCGAAGCGGGCTCTCCCCTCTACCTCATCCCCTGTGCTGGCTAGGAAAGCTTGAAATCTTGCAGCTATTGTCCGAGGCTTCCAGTGCTCGCATGCAGAGCGTCCGCCAACTGCGCTTTTGTACCCTTGCATCCCCTCATCTTCCTCGACTAGCATCCAACGCCCTCCGCGACCGGGCGGACGATTCGCCGCTGTGGAGTGCGGATCGAGTGACAGGAGCAGACACGAGCAAGAGTACATCGCTTGGCCCGCTACGCCAAGCTGCGTCCGTCTACTCTTCGTCCGTTCCCCAGTCGTCCCCGCCGTCCGTTTCCGCCCAGCTTCCCACAGGAGTTCAGTTGGTTTCTGCGTGACGGCGTCTCCCTGTGGCGTGCTTGCTGCCTGGACGACTCCGCGGATTCTCCGATCAGAATCTTCGCTCGTTCTCTCAGCGTGCGGGCGTTGCCAGCAGCCTTGTCTCCCTTGCGCCTCTCCGCCTGAGTCCTGCGCAGATGGCGTGTGCTGGCATGGGCTTTGCGCCGCTCGACTGTGTCAGGCTCCTGGCACGCACGACGGCAGAAATCGCAGTCGGACCATCGACCCTGGACCTTCTCTCGAAGCTCACAGGCTGGCTCTCCTGTGCGTACAGTCCGTCCCACTGGCGAGCTTAACTGATTCTCTCATTCTGTCGGTTGCTCGCTCTGGAGCTGTTTCCCCCAGATTTGCAACCTCGTCGTCTCGCCAGGTGCAGGCGGTCCGTCGCTCGCGCTTCTCTGGCTTTGGCTGTTTGGCGATATTGGACAAGTCGTGGGAATGTTCCTGACGGGTGCGCTGTTGACGCAGAAATTCTCGGGAATGTGAGCGCGTCTTTTCTCGCTCTGGGCCCGTGGAAGGCGCTGACCGCTCTTCGCAACGCAGATGGTTCTTCGTCAGCGACGTGTCTGTCGTTCTTGCTCAACTACAAAGTTAATGGCGGGACCTGACTTGACCATCTCGCAGCATCCTCATCCTGCTCACCTCCATCGAGCGCGGTCACTTCGGCAAGCGTTTCAGGCGAGGAGATCGTGTCCAGCCGCCTGTAGCGGGCCGGAAGAAGCGATGGTGGCTGGACTTCGACTCGTGGAAGGTGAACGTGTTGGTACTCGCGGTGCGTTCCCTCGCTTTCAGCGAGAACGACGTGAGCTGACATCCAGCATGCCTGTTCACGCCTTTGCCCACTCAAGCTTGTCGTCGTCGGAGGCACCACTGCCTGGGTCGTGATCGACTACGTGCACCGAGATACGGAACCGCCTCTCGAGCCGAGCACGACGCCGCACAACACCTCGAGCAGGATTGGTTGGGCGCTGGGTATGCTCGGACTGCTCTGCTACAGTCAGTTCCGCCGCTCATTCTCCCTTCATGACGCCCTTGCTGACGGTCTCGCGAAGACCTTCCTCGGATTCGCCAGATCCTCCTCATTCGCCGGCAGCGGACTCTCGGCAACATCTCGCTTTACATGTACCTGTGGCTCATCGCACAGAACTTGACAATGCTCGTTGTGCGTCAGCTCGTCCCCAACGATACTGCTCGCGCTGACCGGCCAGCGCGCAGAGCATTCTCGCAATAACTCCGCCAGAAGGTTCCGCTGCTCTGAGGCACTTCTTCGGGCAGGCGCCCTTCCTCGGTGGCGCGCTCTTCGCGCTTGCGAACGACTTGATCGTGCGCCCCTTTCTCTCAGTCTCGCTGCTCGCGCAACTCGGGCTGACCTTCCCAGTTTGCAGATCCTCGGACTGTATTTCCGCTACGACCACGGCAAACCTCATCACGAAGCCGCCAACGACGGCTCTGATGGCGACTCCGATGCAGCTGACATGGCCGAAGCGGGCCTGCTCTCGGAAGACGAGCGATCCCATTCGACGAGTCGACCTGAGGGACGATCGCGCGACCGTCACGCTCGGCTCGAACGGCTCAGCAGACAGCACGACGAGTCGCTTCGGCTGGAGGAGAAGCGTGCACGAGGTGGAGCTGGACAGCTGCCCATTCTTGCGAGGCGACGCCTGGCGACGGAACTCGACCACCGAGCGGCCAAGGACGACCAGCAGTGGCGTGACTTCGAGGCTAGCCAGAGCTCACAAGGCAGTGGCTCGAGTGGCGACGAGGCGAGCGAATCGAGGCGTCGGCTTCAAGACAAGCGGCGGAGGCTCGAGGACCTCCGCACGAGCAGGCGGCGGTCAGACGGAAGAGCGGAGGCAGCTATCGACGAGGAGCTGCGGACGCATCCTCTGCGCGAGCACATCGACCGTCGGAAGGCCGAGCCCAGCGGACGAACCAGCTCGACCGAGCGCGAACACCGATCGAGCGGCTCGTCGGAGGACCACCTACGACGACCAAGCCAGCGTTCAACTCGCTCAATCGGCAAGAGGGTCTTTCATCCTCGGCGCGGCGTCGGGACGGACTGGTAGGAGGGCGGTGGAGGCGACTTGCGAGTGCGAAAGTAGACAGCAGTAGACCAAACGGGTAGACGCAGAATGCAATGCGGTAGATCTACAAGCAACAGAACAAGCCCAGCAAGTCTCCACGCCTAGTCCCGTCCTCGCTTCCTCCCCCCGCCAGCGCCTGATCCGCTCATGTTGCCCGCCAGTCCCAGGTTCCCGCCACTAGCGGTGTAGGCGTACTTGTTGAGCGTGTTGTGCTGCATCTTCGGGTCTGAGTCGTCGTGGGCGACGCGGCGGAGCGGGTAGGAGACGGCCGGAGGGAGATGCGTGAACGCGCTGCAGGAGCCGAGGCGTCAGCACGAATAGTGAAGTGTTTGAGACGATTGCATCGCGACCGTGAGGACGTACTTAGCGTGGGGTTGCGGATCTTGACCCCACCAAGCGTGGCAGAGCGCTGCTCGCGCCGTGATTCGCCTCGTCGGATCATAGGCGAGCAACTGCCGCATGAAGTCGTACGCAAGCGATGGCGGAGCGCCACGAGGAAGACGGCCGTTAAACCATTGCGAAAGGCAGTCTTGGTAGCTGCGAGGAGGGGAGAGGGAGTGTGAGCTGACGGACATGGGGGCTTCGTAGGCGGAAGTGTCAAAAGTAACGCACCGATCGAGGCGCGAGAGTTGTGGGTACTCGGGTAGTTGAACGACGCTCGGCCAGTCTTTCGCTGTTGGCCAAGCGCAGGAAGTGGGTAAGTTGCAACCGCTTCATCAGGGAGAGGCGTGTAACGTACGGTTGATGGATCCCAGCACCTCGATGACTCGCGTAAGCTGATCTCGCTGGAAGGGAACGCCGCCCTTCTTCGCGCCCAGCTCAATCTTCGCCTCCTCACCCTTGAACATCGGTCGCAAGCCGAGGAGCTCGCCGTAGATGCAGCCCATCGACCACATGTCGATCGCCGGCGTGTAGTGCCGCGCTCCGAGTAGCAGTTCCGGCGAGCGGTACCAGACTGTGACGACAATCTGAAAGTGCGAAGTGTCAGCGGGTGAAGCCGAGCCAGACCAATTCCGGCTGCGGACCTTGTCGCTCGTATACAAGCTCTGCAGCGGCTCCTGGTACAACCTAGCGAGGCCGAGATCGCCAATCTTGACCTGTCCTTTCTCCGTCACGAGGATGTTGGCGGGCTTGAGGTCGCGGTGGATGATCCAGTTATCGTGCAGGTAGCTGACACCGTTGAAGAGCTGCCACAAGAGCGACTTGAGCACGCCGAGCGGCAGCTGTGTCCGAGTCGACGAGTGGTGGTGGATGATTTGCTGTAGGCGACGAGGATGAGAACCGTCTCAGGCGGAAGAACTTGCCCAGCGTCGCTCACGAGAAAGTCGTGTTCCGCGTACTCGAAGACGAGGTAGATGCTCTTCTCCTCGAGCATGACCTCGCGCAGAGCCGTGACGTTCTCGTGCGAGATTTCGCGGTTGATCTGCGAGAAATCGGGTCAGTAGAGGCAGGGGGCAAGGGCCGACAAACGCACCATGATCTCCCTGCACGCACTCTGCGATATTCCCGTGTACGTGACCACCTCTCCCTCCTTGTCAGGCTTGAACTTCTTGATCGCAACGAGTTCGCCCTCGTCGTCGCCCTCATCCCGACTCAGTTTCAGCCTTTTGCCTGGCGTTGCGGCCGACGGCGTCCCCAGCAAGCCCGCGGGAGAGGCATCAGAGGTGTGCTGGCGCACGCGAGCCTTGTACACGCGTCCGTACGTGCCGGACGAGAGGAAGCCAAGGATAGAGTAGCGGCTGCGGTAGGCGTCAGCGTCGCGGGCCCTGCGACAAATAGCAGAGCGGACGCACCTCAACACTGTCGGCCTCTGGAAGTCCCGCTTGCTCTTGTACAGGTCGTGCGGAGTCTGAATGTAGGCCGGGAAGGGGCTCTGTGGGGGCATGGCGAGGTCGAGAGAATGGCCGAGTTAGTGGGGAAGCAGGGCAGCCAGTGCCCGTTTCAACAGTTCTGCAGCAGGTCCAGCGCAAGCAGCACGCCGTACGAAGCCGCTGACGAGGTGGGAGGAAAGAGAGCTTGCGAAAGGAGACGAGGCGGAGGTCCTCAGACGGCACAAGTGAAGAACCTAAAGCACGAGCAAGCCCTCTATGGCGAGCGGAACTGACTGGAAAGGCGACGAGGCAGGGCGGCGAGGCAAAGCGAGAGGCGAAATCGCGGAATCTATTCCTTCGATAACAACAACAGCCCGAAACGATGTCGATAAGACCGCACAAGCATGCGTACGAGTAAGAGAAACCTTTGGCGACAGCCTACGCCGCGACACCAGCCGTCGACGCGGGAGGCGGAGCGGACGAGGGCGTATTCGGCGCATTCCCTGCTCCTTTCCCTCGTCCTCTGCCACCACCTCGACCTCCCCGTCCTCCACAGCTGGCACCACCGCGCTTCGGCGTGATTGCGCCCGACGGCGATTCCGAGGGACCAGCCTCCGTCTGACTAGGCGGGACAGACTTCTTCGCTCCTCCCCCTCGGCTCTTCCCACCACGTCCCCCGCCGCTGCCGCCCCGCTTCCCACTCTTGCCCGGCTGGGCCACAGCTGGCTGCCCGCCAGTCTCCTGCTGCACCTTCCGACTCTCCTCCTCGAACCACGCCAAGAACTCCTTCTCCTCCTTGAGCGCCTGTTCTCGCCGCCGCGCTTCTGCCTGCTCCTCCGCCATAACGTCCGCAAAACTACGAGGAGCCCGGTGATGCTCGACGGCCGCAAGTTGCGCAATCTGCTCGGACTGGATGGCGGCGAACGAGGCGGCGGGAGAAGGCGGTGCGAAGGGGTCGAATGCGGCGGACGAGCTCGAGGCGACAGGCGGCGCAGGCGGAGCGATGCGATCAAAGTTCTGCCAAGGCGTGTCGGAACCGCCGAAGTGCGACTTGGGCGTGCGAGAGCCGGGAGTGCCTTTGGTCGGCGTCATTCGCGAGGGGGTGTAGACGGGTCCGGTTGCAGACCCGGGAGGAGGAGGGGAGCGAAGCGAGGGAGAAGATGCGGGAGGCGTGTTGCGGAGTAGGGGAGGCGGGCTGCGTAGGGAAGGCGTCGAGGGTGTTCGGCTGACCGTCGGCGCCGCCGCCTGCTGCTCGGACTGGATACTGGCGAGTGACGAGGCACGCGGAGCGGACACTGGTCGCCACGACGACGCAGACGCCGAGAGACCGCCAAGGGCGGGTATCGCAGCGTTCGACGGCGGAACAATCGGCTGCTTCGCGAAGCTGGGCCGCCGCTGTTCCGACGCCGCCGACTGATCCGCCATGATGCTTCGCAGGTCGAGCCGATCCTTGTCGTTCTTCTCCGGTGGCGCCTGCCAGGGCTGGAGGCGAGAGGGCGGAGGCGAGCCGAGAGGCATAAAGCTTGCCTGCGAGGGCGAACCTGCTGGCACGAGCGAAGAGCGACGACGCCCAATCGCTGCTTGTATGGGAGGCGACGTGACGGGCAGGGCACGAGATGGTGTTGACGCGCCCGATTCGAGCATGAAGTCCTCGTCGAGGGTGAACGGCTCATCGACTTCGCGAACGGCCGGTAACGATGGACTAGGGTTCGGGGACATGCTGGGTCGCAGGCGGGGAGACTTGGAGGATGAGGCGATGGGGGCAAGTTGTGGAGACGAAGTAGGCGAGAGCAGGGAGGGCGAAGGTCGAGGCGAATTTGGAACGACTGCTGGTCGGTAACGCTTTGCAGCGCCGGTCGGACGAGCGACGTCGGTCTCGGCGTAGTACTCTGGGTGCTTTGCGATAACCTCCTGCAGAAGGAGTCCTGAGCGGGAGATGGGCATCTTTGCGCCTTGTCGCTCGCGGATAAATGCGGCGAGAGCGACGAGAAGATCGGTCGGCAGGTCATCGAGCAAGCTGGTCTCGAGAGCCGTCTCCATCGACGACGAGCTGCGAGACGGGGAAGTGAGCACTTGCTGCAGGGTGGCTTTCAGTGGTGACGCACAGGAAGTACATGCAGGCGCGCGCCAAATCGTGCGCCTCGTAGAACGCGGCGTCGCACAGGATCGAGCAGACGTTCTGCAGCGTGACTGTGTGCGAGATCGTGAAGGTGAGTGCTAGACGTGCGAAAGAAGATGAACTCGTGAACGTACCGAAACTGCGCAAGACTGCGGAGCAGACCTGCTTGAGCTTGTCGAGGAGGAGCTCGTTCGCCGCCGCCAGGACCTGCACCGTGAAGTCGATGTACTCGTCGGCCGTCTCGCGCTCAATTGTCTGGAAGAGGCTCATGCCGGCGTCTCGGTAGATGTGGTCGAGGACGAGGCTCATGACCGTCCAGTCAATGTGCGCAAAGTCGAAGCTGACGATGCCCCGTTCCCGTCGCGAGTCGGACCAGTCGGCATCGTCGAAGAACGTCGTAAAGAAAGGGCAACGGGCGCGGAGGACAACAGAGTGACACTTGACTTCGCGGTCTGCGAGGCGGAGCACGACGTCCGGCTTCAGCGAGTCTGGCAGTCGTCCTTTCGAAGTTGACGATGCGGAGAAGACGTCGCCAAGCGAGGCAGCGAGAACCGGCGGTGGCACAGTCTTGACTTGCCGCTCGAGAACCTGCGCGAGTGCGGAGAGCTCGAGCGCCAGCGCGAGTTCCCGGAACTCGGTTCTGACGACGCCAACCTGCAACATCCCCTTTTGCTCGTCTGGAAGCGATGCGCGAAGTGGCATGCCGATGCGAGTGTCCCATACGGCGGGGAAGTCGTCCGAGTAGAGGTAGTGAATGAGGAGGAAGGCGGTGAGGGGCGAGCAGGACAGGTCGAACTGCCGACTCGTGGCGAAGTGCTGGGCGAGGACTGGCGAGCGAGCCGAGAGCACTGACTTGTGCACAGGGATGGTGAGCGCGCCGACATTGACGACGGCATCGGTACCACACGACGGGACCTCCCAGGTCAAGTCCCAGCAACGAATGATCTCCATCAACCGTCGTGCGACTTCGATGTCGCGTTCGATGACGGCGTCCGTATCGTCCTCGTCGTCCGAGTCCTCGCCCGCTGTCCGTCTCGGCCTCGACTGCCCTGCCATAGCCTCGAGCGCGGCTGGTCCACCATTTCGCGCCCAGTGAGGGAGGACGCGCAGCAAGTCCCTCGCGAGAGTCGGTCCCTCGATCTCGATGAACCGGAGCGGCACGTCGGCGCGGATGGCAGCGAAGCCGGCCGTCGAGTTAGCCGCGACCTTGATGACACGCTGGAGGTACGGGATGCGCGAGAACTTCCAGCCGCCTCCCTTTCCCCCGTCGCCACCCTTCGACAACGACGACGAGCCCTCGAACTTGCGCGAGCGGACGAAGACGTGGCCGGATACGGTGCAGATGATCAGGCTGCCGTCTAGTCCGACATCGAGATCTGTCGCCGACGTGAAGCTCCGGCGGACGTTCCAAAGCCTCTGCGTCTTGGGCGTCAGGCGCGAGCCGTAGCCAGGCGAAGAGGTGCCGTCGCCGCCCGATGAACCTGCCGACGTTGAGCCGGAGTCGAGCGAGAAGGTAAAGACGTCGCCGAGCGAGCTGAGTGCGGCGAAAGTATTGCCGCGCGAGGCGATCTTGCGGATAGACGGTTTCGCGCCGAGACTAGGTGGGCGGTAGACGAGCATCTTCGAGGGGAAGGGCGTGAGAGGGAAGGAGACCTTGACGTATGCCTCGTGACAGAGGACGACAACATCGCGCGACTCAAGGAGGCATGCCGTGGCATTCTCGGTCGCGGTGAGCTGGATGACGGGCTGCTGGATGAGGGTGACCTTGCGCGGCAGAATCTGAACCGAGTTGCCGGCTATGGGATAGCCCAGCTGGCCGCGCGCCGTTCCCCAGGTGTACAGCGAATCTGCCGTGAAGACTGCTGTGTGGGTACGAGACGCTGCTGCGCCGAGGACGACCTCCTTCTTGAGCGCACCGACAACTCGGCGAGGCGTAGACTGGATCGGGTCGTCCTGGTGATTCGACTTGGCGAAAGGCGACGGAGTCGGGGCATCGAGAGGGTAGCCAAGCTGAGAGAAGCGGTTCAAGCCGAAGGTGTAGACATCACCAGCAGTCGTCACGACGACCGTGTGATCTGGCGAGAGTACGACCGAGGAGACGGGGTGAGGGAAGTCGCGGAGCGGGGCGAAGGTGAATTGGGTCTGGGTCGTCGGGCCAAGGCTGCGGGTCGCACGCACGGCATAAGCACAGCGCGCCGACACTGGAGGAACTGGGAACGCACCGTCCGCCAGTTCCGTACCCGCACAGCCTCACGTTATTCCGCTTCTCGTCCGTCACGATCGCGGTATGGAGCCTCGCCATGCTGATATCCTTGACCCTCAGCGGCTCGAACGCCGACAGTCCTCGTCCACCTTCTTCCCGCCTGAGCTGAACCCGTTCCGGGATCGTCCGCTCGCTGTCGCTGGCGAAACCGAGGACGAAGTTGCGGTTCGAGCCCCAGGAGAACAGCTCCATGCGTCCTGGGTTGGCAGGGTTCGTGGAAAGCGGGTCGGGCGAAGGGTTCGTGCCGTCGACGGTCGAGTTGTAGACGTCGAAGGGGGAGAGGCCCTCGTAGTCTTTCAGGCGCGTGTCGACGTCGTCGCGGGCGAGAAGCAAGCGTGCTGCGGCGATGTTCTGGAAGTCAAGAGCGTCAGCGTATGGGCCAGGGGTAGAGAGAAGCGAGATGTGAACGTACCCCGGCGTACAGAGCCCGATGAAGCGCGCTCCAGCCGCTCTCGGTGTCCTGCGCGTTGACGGCCAAGCCCGAGACGCCGAGGAGCAGCTCAACCCAGTCAAGCGCCCATGGCTCCGACTCTGTCACTGCGAGGTGGAGGACAGTCCGTCCGAGGTAATCTCGGCGGTTCAGCTCCGACGCTATCGCTGCCTTGTCCGCATTCCCGCCTCCGCCGCCCCAACCGCCCATGTTCGGGGACTTGGAGAGAACTCCTCCACCGCCAGACGCTCCATTCCCACCGCTTCCTCCTGCACCGCCTGCCGACGCAGACCGGATAAAGGTCCGCGCCTTGGCGATCGCCCTCGAGGCGTAAAGGGCATGAATGTCCGTGGTCGACGCCAAACTCATGTACTGGTGCTGCAGAGAGCGGTCTCGAGCGCACTCGAAACGCTGTCGTCGATGTTCCTCCTGCGACTTGGCGGAGAGGAAGCGCGACGAAGTTCAAGGGCGTCAAGAACGGGAGGTTCGCGCGTCGGCGGTATTCAGCGGACGTGCGTAGCGAGTGCCGGAGACTGGATAGTCGGATCAGATGGGGAGGAGGGTTGTTGACGTCGAAACGTGCGGGAGGAGGATCTAGGATTGGCGGCCGGTTCGAGCGCTCGAGAGACGGCTGACAAACAAGAAGCTGGCTTCGACGGCGAAACTACTCGCAGGCAACCCTTGTCAGCTCGCTGTTGGGAGAGACTGAGGCGGAGGCGATGAGGCGGTGGTGCGGGGCGAGGAACGGCGACTAGGCGACAGAACAAGTGGCGGCTTCGTCGATGGCGTAAGAGAATGCAGACAGACCTATTGAGTTCGTGTCCAAGCGAGCAAAGCGCGAGCGAGGAGAGCAGCAAGTGGCGGCGGAGCGAAAGAGGCGAAGCATCGACTTGCAACGTTGACATCTCGAGAGAGGCGCCAGGATTGGTCGATCCTGGCTGACAGACACTATTCGAGCACAGAAAACCGCCTGCGATCCAGCAGAACCGCCGCGAACACGGATCTCGAAGTGTCTGCGGATAAATCGGCGAACGAAATGCGTATTGTGTACAATCCTGCACAGATGCTCTCCTCCCGTCATAGCCAAGCGGCCCTTGACCGTCCCTCAGATGTCTGCGTCGAGCTGCTGGCGGACGAAGGCGCGAATCGACTCGTCGTACTCTTCCCGGTGGTCGCGGTACATTTTCTGCGCGGGGGTACAGTGCTCAGCTTAGTCGAGCCGGTTTGCATGAAGAGGTAACATGTTGGACGCACGCAGGCGTCGATGTTGGCGCCCGACTCGAGGTTTGGCTCTGCACGGCGCAGAAGAACCGGGTCAGCGTGCGCTCTTGAGGGAAACAGCGCGACTTTGGTCATCTGACGCACCTGCCAGCATGCTGATGACACTCAGCAAGATCTTCTCGACGCTCTGCACGGGACTCCACCGCTCGCTCGCCGACTCGTACGCGTTCGGGTCGTCGCCAGGCGCATGCAGGATTGAGATGCAGACTTCGCCGGAGGCGTAGACTGCGAGACGATGCCGAAGAGTGTAAGTATCTCGTGAGCGGCGAAGACGGGTCCAGAAGAGAGGACGGACTGTTGGGGTGGAAAAGGGGAGGGTCGAACCGCATCTGGAGGCGAGAGATCCGTCACATCAGTCTGGCCACCTTCGCAGGACTGGAGAACCGGATGCTCACCTTGGGAGGGCTCAAAGGATAGTCCCGAGGGAACTTGAGCTCCGCATGGAAGACTCCTCCCTCGAACGGCGTGTCCTCTGCGGAAGGTTGCGGTCAGCGAAAGCGCACGACGCCGGTTCCGGCTCGTCCGACGCACCAGGACCAGAGATAAGGCAGGACCACGTGAAGAAGTCGTCCTCGCTGACGGGTCCTGCGAGACGAGCATCCGGGATAGTCAGCGAGCGGGACGAGATCCACGCGTTTTGGATACTGGCAGACCGCAGCGCACCAGCAGTGAACATGCTGTCCTCATTCTCCTGCTCTGACAGCTGCTTGTACTGCAGGATTGCCCGAGAGGGTCAGTACGCGACCCGGATGTTGAAAGAGCGAGAAGGCGTGGGCGTACCTCTGTCATCAGTCGTCGGAGCGCGGTGTTGTTGCCAGCCATGATTGCGAGTCTGTAAGAGCCTGGGACAATGCAGAAAGTCTAGCAAGAGGGCGTTTGAAGCGGACGCAGTGAGCGGAGGGAGGCGAAGAGACGGTTCCGCTTGAACTCGCTGCTCGTTACGCTCAGGATGGCTGCAGAAGGGCCGCAGATGGCTCAGCTAGTACGGGCTTACCTCGCACTCGACAGCCCCGACCCGTCCACCGCTCAGCAGCTCGCGGATGGTGAGCGCATCGCTCGCCGACGACCTCGAGTTGCCTCGCTGACTCGCTTGTGCAGGACTGGGTCGTGGGGACTGGAAGATGCTGCAGATTGTCAAGGAGCTGGGCAGCGCATTGACGAGCGAAGTGGACGCGACGAGGGCCAAAGGTGCGTCTGCCGCTGTCTATCTCCGTCATGTCAACGAGGCGAGAGCTGACCTGCCCACCCTTGCAGGCGTCGAGCTGCTCTCCAGTGTTGTGGTCAAGATGGACAAGGAGCTGCTGGACCGACAGACGAGTGAGGACGCTCTCCTCGCTCGTCCCGAAGATTCGTCCAGATTGACCTTTCCTCCCCGCAGCCAAAACTCTGACGACGTTCTTCGTCGACAAGCTGTCGGAGAAGACGTCTCTCGTGCCATGCGCGACGGCACTCACCGAGTTGACGACGTGTTCGACGTTCGGAACTGGAGAAGGCATGGAGGTTGCTCGAGGGTAAGTTATGCTGTCCATTTCTTTCGCGCTGTCTCTCGCTGACTGGCCCTAACCACTCTACACAGAGCTCTGTCGTCGGTCACTCTGAAGGCTCACCCTCAGGCGATCCGGCACTCCGTCTACGTCCTCCTCGACCACCTCATGACCCATTCGCGCCCGGCTCTCAAGCGTCTTGGCAACGACTTCATCGGCGGCTACTGCGCACTCGTCGAGGGCGAGAAGGACCCGCGCAACCTCATGATCAGCTTCAGCGTGATCAAGGTCATCCTCCTCGAGTTTGACATCGTCCGGCATGTCGAGGTGCGGAACACTCTCGAGGTACAAAGGCACTCACTGATGCTATCCACTCGCAGGACCTCTTCGACGTCACGTTTTGCTACTTCCCGATCACCTTCACGCCGCCGCCTGACGACCCGTACGGCATCTCGTCGGAGGACTTGATCGTCGCGCTGAGGTGCGCCGCTCCTCTTTCGGCGTTACCTCATGACGTCGCTCACTCTCTTGCGCTTGCAGGAACTGTCTTTGCGCTACCCCTCTGTTCGGCCGCCTCGCTCTTCCGCTCTTCCTCGACAAGATGCAGGCCGCGTCGGAGAAGGCAAAGGTGCACACCGAGCAGTCCTCGGCCCGAAGCAATCGCTCACCCATCTTGTATCATGCAGCGCCAAACTCTGCAAGCGCTCATCGCCTGTTTCCCGATCTACGGCGCCGAAGTTTCGGGCGAATGGGCTGGTCGTTTCTCAGAGGCCTTGATCATCGAGGTGCGTCCTAATCTTCCCGCCCTTTCCGACGACGCCTGATCCGCCTTGTGCAGGTCTTCCATGCGTCCGATACCGACATGCAGGATCTCGCCCTTCACACTTTCCGCTCGCTCTACGCGACGCTCTATCCGGACCACCCAGCTTTGCCCGTCGTCGAAGAGACGCATGCTGCCGATGGAGGAGATGTCGAGATGTCGAGTCCGGCGGATACGGAAGAGGACAAAATCGAGGGCGTGGCGGTCAAGGCGGTACTCAACTCGCTGGACGAGCTGCAGGAGCCGGACAAGAACAACGCAAAGCCAGCCGTGCGGATATTGACAGCCTTTGTTGCCGCGTCGAGTGCGTCTCCGCGTCGTTTGCACAATCTTATCAGCTAACGCACCTTCGAACAGACCGGCTTGCCCGCTATGTCATCAAGCAAGCACTACCGCCTCTGCTCGACCTGTACAAAGACCAAAATCAGATCACGCTTCGCCCCTCCATCCTGTCGCACATCGCCACGCTTCTCTCCTCGCTGTCGGATCCCGAACCCGAAACTCCCGCCTCTGCCGCTCCGCTCTTCTCGCCTCCCACCTTGTCTCACGCATCCGGCGAATCGCCTCTCGAACCGTTCCGAGACGACCTCCTTACCATTCTCACCTTCTCCTCCCGCGCCCTCACCTGCCGAACCGCCTCCGTCTCCGGGCTCGTCGCGCTCCTCAAGATTCCGGCCTTCCTCTCTCCCGCTGAAGTCGACTTTTGCGTCTCGGCGATCAATGATGTCCTCGTTCAGCCAGACGGTGACGAGTACTACGATGCCGCTCTCGACGCCCTCGTTATTGTGGCCCGCCTCTTCCCACGAACAGTCGAATCATCCACGCTCCCTATCCTCTTCCGCGCCTTCCCCTCTTCGCCAGCGCCTGAACCGACCAGCTCAGAGAGCGAAGCGTATCGCCGAGCTCTCGAGGCTCTCGCCGCCCTTTGCCTCCACCCCGACCTTTTCGAGATTCTCACACTCCGACTCACCTCCCGCCTCGAGGAGATCCTCGCTTTTACGCCGACCTCGCCTTCCGACTTTTCCGCCGCGACGCTCTACGCGCACCACATCCTCGAGACGTTGCGGGCGGTTTTGCAGGAGAAGATCCGGCGGAATCACCTGGACGTCGGCAAGTACATCGAGCGGTTCGTGCCAGGCCTTTGCGCGTTGTTCATCTTGCCGACGCTGCGAGCGTCGGCTGACGATGCTGAAGGAAAGCGGGTGGTTGCGAAAGACCCGCGACTGCTGGTCGACGTCGGCAAGGTCGTCAACCTCGTTGTTCAGCGAGTGGACCTGGAGTGCGTCGAACCTCGTCCAAGATCTAGCTCGTACTTACGCTGGGCACACCCCGCAGACGCCAAACCAGCTTCTCGCATGCCGTCAACGAGGCGTTCCACCACGGCAAGCTGGACATGCTGCTCGGGTCGGCTGGCAAGGCAGCGGAGAGCGCCAATTTCCAGCCATTCTCCGTACGTGTCGCACTGATCTCTCGACCCCAGGCTTCTGTACTGACCATATTCCCTTCGCAGTCCTCCAGCGCTACCTCCCAGCAGAACCTCGTCTCGCTCTTCACCTCCCTCCTCCTCGCCATGCGCCCCGCCGTCTCCCTCCCCTCCTCCGAACTTCTCACGTTCCTCCGCTCCTTCCTCGCACGCAGTCTCGTCTGCCAAAACGAGATCCAGCTTGTTGCTGTTCTGCACTTGCTCTCCAATTCGGTCAACAAGCGGGCGCAGGGTAAGTCGATCTCGTCGGGACTGCGGCTTGATGGATGACTGGACTTTGCCAACTCCCGCAGATGTCGGCGAGTTCATCGACGAGGACCTGCCCCGCTTCTTCTCGGAGAGCGTCAAGGATGCGTCGAAGCCGCTCGCAATGCGACGATCTGCTCTTCGCGTCTTCACCTGGGTACGCCGTCTTCCTCATCCGTACGGTATGCATAGGCAATTGACGAGACTCGCCTGCAGGTCGCCAAAGGCCTCATCGTGCGCTCCGACCAGCGCGGCTACACGATGGTGGACCAGCTGCTCGACCTCTTCCACGACTCGGAGCTCGGACGGACAGCAGCGACGTCTTTGAGCGTCATCGCGGAGGACAAGGACCGCGTGCTGTCGAAGGAGAACTTTGCCGTCATCCGGGTGAGTTCGCTTGTGGCCCATCGCTCGGGACTTGCGGCTGACCATGACCGCCCTACGACAGCTTCTGTACAAGCAGCGCTTCTTCACCTATCTCCTGCCGAAGCTCGTCACGTCGTACAAGGCGGCGTCAAGCGAGGACCAGGTCATCTACCTCACTGCGCTGTCGTCGGTCCTGCAGCACATCCCGAAGCAGCTCACTTTGTCCGAGTTGCCAAAGGTGCGTTCGACTGTCTTCTTGGATCGGCGCAAACGAGCTCACAGTATCTCGCTGCGCAGCTTCTCCCGCTCCTCATCACAGCTCTCGACTTGCCCGACCCGCTCCTCCGCGCAAACGTCATCGATGCGCTCGCCGTACTCGTCAAGGAGGTCCCCGCAGAGATGGAGAACTCGATCAGCGGGATCGCGGGCAAGGTGCTCAAGGGCTTGACGGGTGGAGCGGGGGCAGGTCAAACCCCTGCGCAGGCGCGGTCGGCGGCAGTAAGTCGCGCCTCTCTATTTGAAGTCGCTATCGCAGGCTGACTCGCCGTGTCTCGCAGCAACTCCGCCTCTCGTCACTCTCGTTCCTCGCTGTCCTCCCGGCGCACATCCCCTACCTCGCCTTGCACTCGCAGAAGGCTGTCGTCCTCAAAGAGCTCGGCAAGGCGGTTGACGACCCGAGGAAGGACGTCAGGCGAGCGGCGGTCGAGTGTCGCAGCGCGTGGTTCTTGTACAGCGGTTGAGGCGAGAGAGCAATAGCATGCGCATGTCGTCGTCCTCTGGCCTCGCAGCCGTCCTCGGCTCCTCCCTCGCGTGCACGCGGCAGAGTCAAAAGCTTGAGCAGCAAAAGGAAGAGCTGCCTGTCTGAACTTGCCACAGCGAGGGAGGCAAAAGGAGAAACTCTTCGACCGGGAATTGAACCCGGGTCTCAGCCGTGACAAGGCTGGATACTAACCACTATACTATCGAAGAAGGCGTAACCAACTGAGCTAGTCGGCTGCTGTTGTCAGCTCGGCTAACCTATGCATGTACATCGCCCCTCGTGCCTCCCCCCGTCCGCCTCCTCGCTCACCGCTCACAGCTGTCCCCCGACTGCTTCAAACAGCTCAGTAGACACCTAGTACTCGCCTCATGACCTCCGACGACATCACCGAACCCTTCCCTTTCACATTCCTTTCACGCGCGACCCCCTCCTCGGTCCAGCGGTCCAGGCGACGATGACGAGGTCCCTCTTCCTCTCCCTCGTACGCTTCACTCGCTGTGGTCTACTGCTCACACGATGCCGTTGAAGCCATCGCAGACGCGCAGCGGAGCCGTGCACCTCCCACTCGTCCGCGGCGCACCCGTCCAGCGCCTCACGGTCTCGCTCTTCTTGCGCTTCTGGATCCTCTTCTTCATCCAAGCAGGTGAGCTGGACTGCATTTCACCGACTCACGGTGAAGCGAGCTGACACTCCGGCGGGCGCAGTCTTCCTCATCCCCTTGCAGTGCTTCCTCGAGTACTTTGTCCTCCGTCTGTTCTCTCCCGTGGTCCAGGACGTCGGTCGCCCCATCTACACCCACTACCTCATCAAGCTCGTTCAAGCCGTCTACCGCCGCTCGACCCCTGCCCAGCTCCGTGTCCTCGCCGACCGCGTCCGCTCGTATGCCCTCGTTCACTCGGCGCCCAAGTACCGCGGCTGGGTCAAAAAGGTGGAGGTGAACGGGACGAGCGGAAGGTGGCTTGCTGCACCCGAGACGGACAGGAAGAAGGACGACGTCGTCGTCTACTTCATCCACGGAGGAGGCTTCATGTGCGTGCAGGCCTTTCACTCCGGTCTCAAACCCTACTCATCGCGCTGTTCGCAGCTTTGACTCGGGCATCAACTCGCAAGACTTTTTCCTCAGCACGATCAAGGCGCTCAAAGACAAGCACGGTCTCCAGGCCTCGGGCTTTTTCCTCGACTACCGCAAGTCCGCTCGAGTTCTGCTTTTCCCTCTGCGAAACTGACGCTCGCCGTCTTGCAGGCCTTGCTCCCGAGTACAAGTACCCGTCGCAGCTCATCGAGACGCTAGCGGGCTACCACTACCTCGTCAACACGCTGGGCATTAGCGAGGACAAGATCCTGATCGCAGGCGACTCGGCAGGCGGCAACCTCGCTTCCGCCTTCCTCCTCCACCTCGCCCGTCCTTCGCCCGACATCTCGGTCCCGTCTTCGCTCGGCCCGACGCCGAAGAAGCCCGCTGGCGCCCTCCTCATCTCGCCCTACGTGAACCTCTACTCGAACACGGCCGAGTTCCACGCCAACGCGACCTACGACCTCCTCTCGACTTCGCTCATCGCCCGCGCGGCCTTCCACTACATCGGCGCCGAGTTCCCCCGCGAGTACCGTTTCCGCCACCCCTCGTCGAACCCCTTCCGCCTCCTCCTTTCGCCGCAGAAGCTCCCGAGTCACGAGGCAGAGAAACTGCCTGGCGTGTATGGCTGGTCGGATGTCAAAGGTATCGAGCTCTTCCGCAGCCCGTATGTTCAGCCGAGCGTCCAGCGCGACAAGAAGTGGTGGAAGGAGGCCATGCCTGGTGACGGCAAGACCATCGTCTCGTGGGGTGAGGCGGCGCCTGTTCCTTCATCGCGAGTCCCCGAGCTGACGATCTTTTCTTTCGCAGGCGGCCGCGAGTTGTTCTCGGAGGACGACGCCGTCTTCTTTGACCTCCTCGAAAAGGTGTGTGAGCCCGTGTTCGTTCCCTGGGCTTCGCTGATTGTCTCTCGCGCTGCAGTCTGGCATCAAGCCCGTCAAGCACTTCCACCCCGAACGCATCCACGACTTCATGCTTCACGACTGGGTGCGCACCTTGTTCTTCGACTCCCAGACTCCGCTCACGGCTTCTCCTGCAGGCTCTTCCGACGACGTGGCGCACCCGCCGCACGGGCGCCGACGCCGACGACTTCTACCTCGGCCGCAACCTCGTCGTTTCCCTTCTCAAGCGCATCTCGGACGAGGCCAAGGTGTCGCAGCGCGAGGCGGATCACAAGCCGGAGGAGGCCAAATCGACCGCGACGCAGGATGCCAAGACGACCAAGCTGAACGGAGAGGCTGCTTCGCTCCGCCAGCGCTCGAAGCAGGAGGCCAAGTCTACTCCGACACCTGGGCCCGCGCCCATCGCCGATAAGCCCTCTCCGAGAGCGCCCACCTCGTATGCTTCGATCGCCTCGCACGACGAGCACATCCCTTCGTCTGCTCCTGTCGTCGCCGAGGGCGAACACGCGAAGATCAAGACGCTTGAGGAGCAGGCTGAGGAGGAAGCGGAGGAGGCCAAGCAGCATTCGACGGACGGAGCGAGTTATGCACATGTCGCGGCCGACTCCGAACACGTCAAGGAGGACGCGCCGGTCGTTGCGGAAGGCGAGGGCGCGACCATCCACCGCAAGTCGGAGGAAGAGACCACGACCAAGACTGTGCCGCCGCCTGCTCCTTCGCCCGTTCCCGAAGTCTCGACCGACACGGCGTCGCCCTCTCAGCCCGCCGAGCCGACGAGCGAACTCCCGACCGTCTCGAAGGCTACCAAGAAGTCGAAGAAGAAAAAGGGCGGCAAATCGTCGCCTACCGGTCAGGCGAACGGCACGAACGGCGGCTCGTCTTACGCCGCGATTGCGAGCCACGACGACAACGTCCCGCAAGGAGCGCCTGTCGTTGCCGAGGGAGAGGGAGACGTCCTCAAGGCGCACCTCGAGAACGGGTCGCTCGCGGTCGAGAAGGCTTAGATCGGCCTCCCGGACGTCTTGCCGCACCTGCATCGCTTCAAACTGTAACTAGCACGCATTAGCATACGCTTTCTCGCCTTATCTGCGAGAATGATGAATCGACCTTCGCAAGTCGCTGTGGCTTCCTCGCTTCTCTTGCGCTTGTCGCTTGTCTTCCTGCTCTGTCAAAATCGTAAGTGAGCCCGTATAGCTCAAGTTCGCGGGATCAGGAGAATGCCGCTCTCTGTCAGCTCCTCCCGCTCTCCTCTCTGTCCTCGACCGCTCACCATGCTCCGCACCACCGCTGCGAGAGCAGCTCGCGCTGCTTCGAGGTCCGCTATCGCTCGAAGTATCCCTGCACCACGCTCGCCAGCCCTTCCACGCCTCCCTCGCCTTACACGGTCCTTCTCGGCAACCCCACACCACTTCGCTTCGTCCTCGACAGAACAGCAGCAGGGAGGGCCGCGGCTGGCTGGACAGGGCGAGAAAGGGCTGACGGTGGCTCTTGGGAACGGCGCGGAGACTACCTTGTACGTGTGCCGTGTCTGCGCATCCGGCTTGTCCAGCCGACTCCTTCCTTGGCTGCTGACACTGGTCGAATGGGACAGTTCCTACATCTGGCTGCGCGACCACTGCCGGGAGGAGCGCTCCTTCCATCCGCAGACCAAGCAGCGCCTGGTCGACACGTTTAAGGTGCGCTCATCCTTCGCTTCCTCTCCCTTCTTCGCCTGGCTAACCTTGAATTGCGGCAGATCCCTGCCGACTATCGTCCGTCAGCCGCACGGACAACCAATGAGGGTCTCTACATCACCTGTACGTCAACGAACGCTATTCCCACCCTTCCCTTGACTGACTTTGCCGTTCGCAGGGCCTGAAACCGCTTTCGAATCCTCATACGAGTCCTTCTTCCCCTGGTCATTCCTCGCTGAGCATGCGTACAACCCGCCTCTTTTGCGGACGAAGGATCTGCCATCTCCGCTCGAGCAGTACGTCCCGGTCGCATCATTTCTGCGTTTTTGCGCGCTCACACGGCTTTCCCTGCCCGCAGAAAGGTCCTCTGGTCGAAAGAGATTGCGAAGGATGTCCCTACAGTGACGTATGAGGAGGTGATGGAGTCGGAGAAGGGCGTGTACGAATGGCTGAAGCAGATAGTGCGTTGCTCATTCCGTCGTTTCGCGCTCTTGGCTCACACTGTTCAATTTGCAGGACGTCTACGGCTTCTCCTTCGTCTCCGGCATTCCTGGCACACCAGAAGCTACCGAAGCTCTGATCCGCCGGATCGCCTTCATTCGCGAGACGCACTACGGCGGCTTCTGGGACTTTACTGCCAATCTCGAGCACGGCGACTTGGCGTACTCGGATGTACGGCTAGAAGGCCACACTGATACAACCTACTTCACCGATGTGGGTCCACCTCCTCCAGCTTGTCGCGACTCGCCCTGTTAACCCATACCTCGAACAGCCCTGCGGTCTTCAGCTCTTCCACCTCCTCTCGCCCGACCACACCCACTCGGGCGGGCACAACCTCCTCATCGACGGTTTCCGCGCCGCCTCAATCCTCCGCACCCAGCACCCCTCGTTCTACGACCTCCTCTCAACGCTACCCATTCCCTCGCACGCATCCGGCTCCGGCTCCGCTTCCCTCCCTTCGGGCGTCCACATGCGACCACTACGCCGCTTCCCCGTCTTCAACCACGACGAGAACGGCGAGCTCGTGATTGTGCGATGGAACGGTGACGATCGAGGAGTCGTAGGCGGCGAGGCTTTCGAAGGAAAGACGATGGACGAGTGGTATGAGGCGTTGCGCACGTGGGAGGGGATCTTGCGGAGCGACGAGGCCCAACTATGGACCAAGTTCGAAGTTGGCACGGCAGTCAGTGCGTCGCTCGGGAACTGCTTTTCCTCCTTCCCTTGACGCTGACAACGCTCCTGGCGCAGTCTTCGACAACCTCCGCGTTCTGCACGGCCGCTCGAGCTACACCGGTACTCGCCGTCTCTGCGGCGCCTACGTGAACGGCGACGACTACCGCTCGCGCCTGCGCGGCCTGCAGAAGCAGTTTGGCGAGGATCCCAGGCGCAAGGCGCTGCAGGAGCTGCTGAAGAGTCGATACGGCGTGTCGTTTGTGGATAAGGAGAAGGGAGGAGCATGGGAGGACTATTAGAGCATTGGCGTGTGATTAGACGACCCTCGCAGGCATTCGCATCGCATCGCATCGTTCCTCTCCGCCGCACGTTTGGAGAAGAGGTCATCGCGCATTACAAGCCTACACAGTAGGCTCGAAAGGGTGTCTGTGCGAGAGCTAGCGAAGGTGGGCAGATCAACTGGGGAGAAGCGAGATTGAGAATGCGGTAGAAGCTAGGAAGGCACGCTGGGGTATCGTTTGGGCAGGGGTTGCGACGGAAGAACGAACGAGGGAGTTGCGTAGATCTAGAGAAGTGGGAAGGAAGGCAACGAACGACGGGTTATGCGAGGTGCGGTCGGTAAAGGCGACGGCGATGAAGGCAAGTGAAGCGAATGCAAGAAAGCCATGCGAGGGGCGCAGAAAGTGCGAAGGTTTTGCGTGAATGCTGAGAGGCGAGAGTCGGAACGAGCGGAGGAGGTAGGCGGAAAGACGGAGAGACGGACTAGCCGCTGCCCATGCCCCAGGTGCCGAGGGTCTGCAAAGACGGATATGTCAGCGCCGCACTCGTAACAGAGTGCGTTCCGCGACTCACCCTTGCGCAAGTTTCGCGCAGGTGCTGGGCCTTGTCCGAGTCCCACATGCCGACCGAGAGAAACTCGCGGCCGTAGTGCATACAGGCCTCCTGGTGGAACTTGCCGTACAGGCGCGACGAGATGGAGGTCTGCGGACGAGGGGCGTAAGCAACGAGCGATTGAATAGGGATGAAGCGAGCGAACGCACCTTGAGCTTCTCGGCGGGGTCCTCCTTCTCGCCCTCGGGCTTGCGCTCGACGACCTCGATCGTGTACGCCCACTCGTCGGGCAAGACCCACATCTCTGCGCCAGCCAAGTACATCTGGTAGGTGCACGCAGCGCGGAGGTCGTCAAAGCGCTCGGTACACCACGGCTGGCCCTTCTTGCTGACGGCGACGAGGGGAGAGTAGTGCAGGTCGTAGTCGACGACGCGGTAGGGTTCGCGGCCACCGCCGACGCTGCCGTCGATGCCGAGACCGAGTCCGCCGCCTGAAGAGGGCTTCTCCTGCAGCCGAGGGTCGGTCGACGACTTGCGCCACAGGTACCAGTTCGACGGGCCGTGATTGAGGTCCCAGCGTTTGTCGAAGAGCGCGAGGCGGGCGGTCGTGGGCGACGCGACCGACGGAACGCGCGTGTTGACGAGCTGGACGAGCGACTGCTTGCGGGTCGGCCAGTCCTCGGGCGCAAGCGGGAGCGTCTCGAACAACGTGTGGATGTACTCGTTCGCGAGCGGGTCGAGCTCGTCTGCGGTAACGCCGGTAAAGTCGTCGACTGCGGCCTCGCCTTCGCTGCCGATCCCGAGCTGAGCGCGCAGCTGCGCAAAGTCAGGAAGCTGGTTGGCCTGGCCTGTCGGGTCGCGGATGAAGCCGAAAGTTGGGACGACGATGGCGTCTCCGCGCTCGAGGAGGATTTCGCGCGCCCTAGGCGTCGTTAACTGTGCTCGCAAACCACCGCTCGGGGTGATGCGCGCGTCGCCGACGAGGAAGACGATGTCGGTCTGAGCGAAGAAGCGAGCGAGGTTGAGCTGGTAGTTGCGCGCGGTGGGGTTCTTGATCATCCGCTCGCGGGTCTTGGCGAGCGAGCGCTCCGAGAGGGTCTGAGGCGCGCCAACGATGTGGAAGTCGACGAGCTCCTTGGTGAGAGGGTCCTCGTCACGCAGCTTGGCGATGACCGAGAGGAGACGGCTGCGCGCGTCCGAGTCGAGGCGCGAGTGTGTCGCCTCAAAGATGAGCGATACCGGACCTTGCCACGAGCGAAGGAAGGCGGGCAGCGTCTGGAGCCAGGCCTCGTTCGTGTACATGCACGCCGTGACACCCGACGGATCAGGCTTCGAGGCGGCGTGGAAGGCGAAGCTGCGATACGCGACGTTAGCTCGAACTCTGCCAGCCTTGGGCGCGAGCGCGACTCACGGGACGATCTCGTCGTGCAGGTCCCAGTGGACCTTCTCGTGCATCTTGGAGAAGCGGTAGGTGTGGCTGAACGGCGAGAGCGGGTTCTCGGCCGGATCTTGCATTCGAAGCGCCGAGTCGGCGGCTGCTCGAGCGGGGAGGTCAGCACAACTCGACTCGCTGAGGGAGAGTACATGCGACGCACTGTCTGGATGCCCGATCCTGCGCACGACGCCCCAGTCCTCGACCGGTTCTGCGCTTTCCTCGGCGGGTACGATCACGCCCCCCTCGTTGCCCGACTTGACCCTCGACCAGCCCAGATCCAATCCCGCCTTTGCTCCCAGCCCATCCGCGTACTCGCGAACGAGTTGCCATCCTTCCTGGCCTGCACCCGCTCTGGCGCCCAATTTCGCGCTCAGCGAGGCGAAGCTGGATGAGGAGGGATCCGATGCGGACGAGGGCGAGACGAGCGATTGAGTGAGGGAGAGCGAGAGGTAGATGACTGAGAAGACGAGGTAGGCGAAGAGGACGAGTCGGATGAGGAGAGGCGAGCGTTGCTGCGCCGCAGTCGGGGCTTTCGCCGTCGAGCCATTCATAGGCGGCGAATGCGGATGTCGAGGGGGTGCTGCGCCGCTCAAGGGCCGCAAAAAGACAGACAAGACTGCACCGGGCAGTCCGAGCGTCTTGGCGACGAAGCCCTCATCCTCGAGCGTCCTCCGCTTCCCTCCTTCCCGCACATCCTCGTCGCTGCTGTATCCCTTCTCCGAAGCCGCGCTGCCCCAGTCATAAGGTCTCCACGTTGCGCTCCGCGGACCCGTCCCAACCTGCGGCGAGAACGCGCCGACGTCGCTCTTGGGCGTGTTGAGGACCGAGGACGTGACGGGCGCGCAAGCGGACGTGAGAGACTGTTGGCGCGAATGGATGTCCGAGCCGCTCGATCGCGTGCGCTGCATCTCGTGAGAGTGAGAGTGCGAGCTGCCCATGGCGGTGTTGTAGGACGGCGGACGCGACATGGGTATCGAGGTGGGCTGCGAAGTCGAGGCGACGGGGTTGCCGATAGTGTACGACTGATGGGCGGGCGAAGGAACGGGGGAAGAGACGGGAGAGGCAGTCAAGGCGGGCGAGCCGGTGTAGATGGTCAAGGGGGACGAGGTCGTGCCGGTTGGCGAGGTGACAGTCGCCATGGGGATCCGTCGCCCAGATGGAGTCCGCCGCAGTGTAGCCGACTCGCCGCCGCCTGCGCCGCTGCCGGACGCGCCCGCCCCGCTCGCCGCAGCACTCAAGAAGAAGTCTTCCGACTCGGTCGCCTGGGCTTCGTTCGCGGCGGCAAAGCTGTTAGCCCTCGAGCGGATAGCCGACGCGCTCGTGTCGATGCTCGTTCGTGCGCTGGCGGTCCCGTTCGCGTCGTCGAGCATGAGGCCGAGGCCGACGTCTGGCTGCGGGATGGTCGGGGACGAGGTGGAAGTCGAGGGGGAGAGCTGCGACGAGCTCGATACGCCGATGGGCAGTTGTCGCATGGTCAGTGAGAGCTTGCGAGACCGCAGACCGCGCGACGAGTCGGAGGGAGGGCCGGCCTGAATTGTCGCGGGGTGTGAGCGCTAGAAGGACAGGAGGTGATGAAAAGCGAGAGTCGACGCACGGCTGGAGGAGTGGCCATGCTCGAGCTGTGTGGGCTGCTCTGAAGCCTCCCGAGGTGGTGCACGCTGCGCAGGAGGGCGACTGCGCGCACAGGACCGATGCCGACGAGCGATGCGACGCGGGTCAGCAGAGCGTCCCTCACGGCGTCGCGGGGGAGTCCGAGTGATCTGGACGCACCTGCTACTCTATCCAACCCGTCTGCGCCTGTCTGCTGGTCTTCTGTGCGCTGTCGTCGAGGTGCGGAGGGGTGTGCGCCTGGCCTGATCGCGTGAAGCGGGGGTGAGGAGTTGCTGCGACGGCCGCGAGCGATGGTGGGTGTTTGAGTCGCTGTGTCCTGTCGTAGCAATCCCAGCAGTGGCACAACGAGTCCCAGCGAGCAGTCCAGCGGGTGAAGAAGAGCAAAGTCCCCTTGCCAAGGAAGACAGCGCGCGCGCTCAGGTCGCGCACAACACAACGGCTCCTCCCAAGTTTGGCTTGCTTTTGTGCTCTCTGCGGCGAGGGCGAGCCACGGCTTTAGTCATTGCACGGCGCACTCGAGCGAACGAGCGAGGGGGAGAGGCGGGAGGGCAGTCGTAGCGAGACGAGGGCAAGACGCGAGGAGGAGGTCCTCTCGCTGGCGATGCGCTCTCTGGCGCAAGGTGATATACTCAACAGATCCGCCTACTTCGTGCAAGCAAAAAGAAAACGCCAGAGCGGCGCGGGGCGAGGCAAAAGAGAAACTCTTCGACCGGGAATTGAACCCGGGTCTCAGCCGTGACAAGGCTGGATACTAACCACTATACTATCGAAGAAGGCTTAACCAACTGAGCTAGTCGGCTGCTGTTGTCAGCCGTCGCAAGTTTTACATTGATGTAGTGCCAGAGCTGAAGCGACGTGCGAGCTGCCTCTGTTTCCTCTTCGGCAACGCCTCCGACGCTCAAGAGGAGGCTTGTCCGACCTCCAGCCTGCCACAGACTGCAATGTCACACCATTTCTCGCCCCTCTTCCTCTGTGTCTTCCTCTCACCCACTCCCTCCTCCAGCTCCGTTGCTCTTCCTGCAGAGCATCTCGTCCATTCCTTGCAATCTGTTCCCATGCCAGCCAAGGATGTCATTCAAAGGCGTCCGTGTTGACTGTCCTGTTGATCATAAGAAAGGTGGAAAGGCGGAGGAGCAGGAGGCAAGGGGACAAGCTGGGTCGGCGGCAAGGCCCGGGTCTGCGGCGCTCAGGGCTGCAAGCCATCAGCTATAGGCATATCAGTCGTCCACGAGGCATGGCAGCTGGCGGAGAAGAGCGTTAGGCAGGCAAATGCAAGAAGGAAAGATGGAGCGCAAGAAAAGACTAAGTGAACTCTTCCTCCGACAGCACGTCCTTCCTCCAGCATCCGGCAAGCATCGTCAGGCAGTAGTCTGCAACGCAAAGCTGGTCCTACCCCGCTTGTAGCTGTGCTGCCTGGCCGACCAGCCTCCGTCGAGTGAGGCGGAAGTCCGTTCTGAGCGTCTCCGTCTTCCCGCCAGCGTCATGCGACAGCTCGCCTGCACTCACACCGTCTGCTACGACTCTCTAGCCGAAGCTCCAAGCCCACTCAGCGCCCGTGAACAGCCTCGCCTGTAGCCCTCCCACGAAAACCAGCCCGCCAACTCCGCTTTTCACCCATCTGCTGCGCTGCTCGTGCTTAACCGTGCATCAGAAAGCCAGCCAAGATCTCTCGCGCACAGCAGATCCGTCCAAAGCGAGTAGTCGTTGCCCTTGAAACCTGTGGTGAGATGAGGCGGTAGGGCGGTGAGGAGCGCATCGTGTGGGTTGCGGGCAAGTCTGAAGCGGGCGAGAGACTGTGCAGAGCCACGAGGATGCAGGAGGGGACTTCTGGGGCGCTGTGTGAGCGGAGAGAGCTGTGACAGGTGAAAGAGGCGAGGGCGAAGGGACTACTACAAAAAAGCATTTATTCGGCAAGTCTAACGTCGCCTAATCGC
>NW_015622985.1:261162-296395 GCF_000320785.1 Rhodotorula toruloides NP11 | reverse complement strand
GGACACCAATGTCCACCCAAGAGTGCTCATTGGGATACAATCACTTGTTCTGTAGGAGCATGCATATGTATCTTGAAAAGGGCATAGAGCTGCATGGCAAGGAGGAACAGAGGGATCAGGGAGTGAGATGGCGGAAATCTGTGGCTTGCAGCGCACCTTGAGCTTGGTTTCATTGCTCGACGCCGCCGTGGAGGGCCCTATGAATGCTACTGCCTGCCCGAATGAGTCTTCCAGGCTCCATGGACCATGGCTGAGTGATCAAGGAGATGAGGCGCGATGTAGGGCGAGCGAGACTGCGAGTACGGTGGGGGCGCATCCACCGCACTGTTCTGCGAGCCTGAGAACTGACAAGGAACTTCCGAGAGTGGATCTTGGTGACTATAACCCGCCTGTGAGCCGGGCAAAGCAGGTGCTGACCGCAGGAAGACCTGGTCGACACACACCCCGGCGTGACTCGCTCACGGTGCCACATGTACACACGTCAAGGAAAGCACTACAACGCTGGCCGCGTGGCCCAATGGCAAGGCGTCTGACTACGATTCAGTCGTCATCAGGAGATCGTGGGTTCGAGCCCCATCGTGGTCAATAACCTTTTGCTGCGGGCACAAGTACAGCATTCCTTTTTTGCAAGGCTCACTCAAGGGGTGTCTCCCGCTCACCGTTCAGTTTCAGCACGCGCCTCACCATGCTTGACAGTCTAGACCATTTCCTGAGCTCCTGACCCCGCAGAGAGCGCCCGGCGAGCGTCCGGCCTCCCCGTCGCTCGTTCTCTCCTCCTTCTCCTCCTCGCGTGATGCTCCCAATGGTCTCGCTGCTTGTTGCGACGGGTCCAGAACGGTTTGCAGCATCGAGATTCATCAGGTTGTGGCTCTTCAGCGCCGCCCAGCGGCCAGGGCAAGCGGAGGAGGGAGGACAGGAGGTCGTCTACCCCGCTCTTAGCTCAAAGCACACGCCTCCGGTGCTGACGTGGAACTTGATATTATTGACTCCCGACGGTGGGCCTCAACCCGCTTTGTGAGGATGTTGAGGCCCAGGCTGACTGCGGGACACACCCCTTGGCTCACTCCAGCTAAGGGGGTATCTCCCGCTCAGCGCACGGTTCCCGTGTGTGCTTCACAACCCTCACATTGCGTTGTGGAGGTCACCCTTGCAACTTGATACTATCGAGTTACACGTCAGCACCGGAGGCGTGTGCTTCAAGCCGAGAGGCGGGGTCTACGAGCTCCTGTCTGTCCTCCTGCCGCCGCTCTTCGGCGCCTCGAGACCGCTGCACGGCAGAACTCACCCGTGCAGTTACGGTTAGCGCCGGCACTCTCCTCAGAGCAGAGAAAGGGGCGGTTGGAGCGAATGAGGGAGCAGGAGGAGGACGAGAGAGCTGAGGACGGAGACGCCGATTGCTCTCTGCGGGGTCAGGAGTTGCGAAAGCGGTCCAGACTCTCGAGCGTCGTGAAGCTCGCGCTGGAACCGTCGGCTGAGCGGGAGATACCCCCTTGTTCCAGCACTGTGCCAAAGAGAGTTGTCAGAAGAAGCAAGGCCCCTTCCTGTGCAAGAATTGAGGAGGCCAGCGTTGTCTATTGCACCTTCAGCAAAGCAGCAGGGCGGCTGATCTGCTCTACAGTGGAAGAGAGCTAAAAAAAAGGTACTGGCCCAACCGTGATTCGAACACGGGTTTCCGCAGGATCACAAGAGGGCCACAATGCGGTGCCCTAACCAACTAGACTATTGGACCTGCTTTCGCTTGATTCGTCGCGTCTACCATGCATACATACAGGCTAGTCCGATCCGCGCTTCACGCGAACGATTCCACGGGCAGTGCAGGCAGCTCGGGTTCTACAATCCTCTCGGACAAACACACTATGCTCAAGGACGCTGTTTGCAAGGACGCCAAGAGCTACAGCTCACGCCTGACCCCTCCGCATCAAATTCCGCCTCACCCGCCTCCTCCCCGCTCCCTCCGCCGCATCCACACTCAAGTAAGGCACCTCAGCCCACTCGACGCCCGCAATGCCCTGCTCTGCCTCGGCCGGACTCGCGGTGAAATCGAGCATGAGCGGGATCGGGAGGTCGAGTGGGCCTTTGATGAGCGAGAGAGGCGCGGAGGAGGCGAGGACGGATGCGGGCACGGGAGTGAGGAGGTGGAGGGTTGAGGTGGCGGGTGAGATGGAGTGTATGACGGCGAGGCCGAGCGCACGAGAGGTGGAAGGGGAAGGAAGCGGTGCGGACGGGTCGTAGGGGAACGGATGCGAGGCGGCGGAAGGTGCGGGACTCGTCTCCTGCACGAGCGCGACGACCGAGCCATTCAAGGCGTGCAGGACGTGCTCGTACGCGACGTCTGCACCCTCGACGATGTGCACCTGCGCAACTTGCCCTTGCTCCGCCCGCCAGTCGAACTCGTACGGCGCCACGCCGATCAGAGGAGTTGAAAAGTCCCACGCTGGCAACTTCCCCGACCGCAGCGAGTGGAAGTACGAGACGAGCGAAAGGGTACGAAGGTCGACGGCCGACCATTTCGACTCGAGGGGAGACGGCGGCGCAGGCGGGAGGGAAGCGAGGAAGTAGGGTGCGTCGGCGGATGGGGGCATGATGCTGTACGCTGGTTGTGCGAGCTCTGCACCGTCGAACGCGGAAGAACCGTTCTCGACCACATCGACGAAGGAGAAGATGTGCGACGGCTGGCTCTCCGCCTTAAGCTTGGCGAGCAAATCCGCGCCAAGACCCTTGACCCAGCCTTGCGTGTTGATGACCAGCGGCACGCGCTCGCAGTACCTCCCCAACGAGGAGGAGCGAGTCGAGTCGTCAGCGGGCTGACCTCGCCTATGCCGACGTGATGAAGGCGCCTCGTCAACCGACGGGTACTCGACTTCGAGTGCGTAGGTCGACAAGAGGGCGCTGATAGCGGCGAGATAGCCGCTTGGGTCGGAGGCGGGAGAGGCTGAGCCGAGGTACTGAGAGGAGAGAGGCAGGGAGAGGTGCGTGAAGGCGGGACCTGCGAGGCGAGAGGGTTAGCGAGGTCTTCTAGACGTCTAGGCGACGCATCGCACCGAGTATGGGGTCGCTCAGAACGTTCAAGGAGACAAAGCCGGGCGGCGTGAACTCGGGCTGTCCAAGATCCGTGTCGAGATACGCGACCTTCTCGTACCTGCCGACGTTCACACAATCAGTCATGAGTGCAGGAATGGGATAGCTGTTTGGCCAACGCACCGCTCAAGCAGCTGATTCACCAGCATCTTCGCAAACGTGCTCTTGCCGACCCTCTTCGGTCCCTCCACAATCGCCACAAGCCGATCCGACGTTGCGACGCCGTTCGAGGCCAAAGGTAGCCGAGGAGAAGGCGGAAGGGTGGAGGAAAAGGCGGATGTCCAGGCTTCGACTTCGCGGAGGCCTGCGAGGGAGGGCGAGGGCTCGCGGACCTGCAAGGTGAGGGTGAAAGGAGCGAGTCAGTTGCTGTTCTTGATTCGCGCGTCAAAGTGTTGATCAAGTCGAAGAAGCGTTGGTCCGCGCGGAAGGGAAACGCGAAAGCGGAAGAGTCTGTGCGAGACAGTCGTGCAGGCGAGCGCGTAACTCTCGGTGAATCGAGAACTTGGAGAGAGAGCTCGTCAGCGACGAGTAGGACGAGACCGGGCGCTCGCGGCAAGCGTCCGGCGTCGCTACAGCGACTCGGACGAATCTTCTGTCTCCGCCGCTTTCGCGGCGGTAAGAGCGCCCACGTATCCCGCAGCCGGCGCTCGTGCAGTCGCACGGGCGTAAATGACTCGCAAATCATCGTGCGTGGTATACGGCCGCAGAGCAAGACGGCCGGGAAGAAAGCGGAGGGATGTTCCTCCTCCGCCGATCTTGGTGCAGGAAGACGTGTATACTCGCCGCGAAGTCGGCGGTGGTGGAATCGCGCGATGAAGGCTTATAGATCCGCTGGAGGGCACCCCGCGCAAGCGGAAAAACGCAAAAGTCGGGAACGGAAAACAGAACCCAAGAAATCCCCGTCCAGCAAGAGCAGAAGAAACGAGGCTTGGAAAGAGGGATGGGGGAAGCGGAAGACTCACCAAAGCCCAAGTCTTCCCACCCTCCACTTCCTCCCGCCTCTCCCCCTCCCCGCGCCTCCCAAACAACCCAACTCCACACCCCATCCCCGCCGCACTAAACACCCTCTCGATCCCCTCTACGCCCGTCTGCAAGTCGGCGACTAGTACGACCGCGACGAAGGGGGCGAGGGAGAGTTCTTGTCCGGAGGGGAGGAGGAGGGTGGCGTTTGTAGATACCGGAGAAGGGGGCGGGAGCGCGCGGATGGATGGGATGGGATGGGATGAGGGAGCGAAGAGTGGACGCTGAGGAGTGGACGGGAGTGGAAAGGCGGTGGAGTAGGAGGAAGGAGGTGGAGCGGAGAGTGTCGAGCCGAGGAGGGAGATGGAGCCGTGTACGGGTGTGAGGGTGCAGACGCCGCGAATGACGAGGGTCTAGGTGCGCGAGCAGGTCAGCAGGTATTCGAAGAAGCTAAGAAAGCCGTACGACGCACCTCGTCCGCCTTGAGAGCGTAGACGACCGCATTCCGCTCCGCGCCATCTTCGCCCGCAACTCGAACCCGGAAAGCGTTGACTCCCTCGTCGAGCGCGAAGGATGAGACGCAGTAAGGGTCGACAAAGGCGCTGTAGAAGGACGAACCGGTCAGCTAGTGACAGGATGAGAAGAGCTTCGAAACGCACGTCCGCTCCCTCCGTCTGCGATTCCGGTTCGGCGTCGAGTACCCACTCGCGCTCGCCGCTGGCGCAACATCAACCTCCTCGAGACCCTTTGGAGGAGACAGGTCGCCCGCGTCGACCGCCATGGCCTCGTCGCCGTCCTGCTCGTCCTCGCTCCTCGATGGCTCGGCGGCAAAGTACCTCGTCGCGGCCTTTCCCTTGCCCTTCCTGCCGTTCTGTGTGCGCTTCTCGTCTGCGAGCATGCGCACGACGTCTGCCTTGGACGTTGACGACTCGCTCGAGGCATCCGAAGCCATTCCCTCGTCCTCGTCCACTGCGTCCTGCCGCTCCGCCCCGCTTCCCAGCTCCTCCCGGTTCACCTGCAATGGCTGCGCGTGCTCCTGCTTGGCCGCCTGTGCCTCTCGAGCTGCCCTCCTTGCTGCGACTGCGCTGAGCGGGGGCGGTGCAGGCATGGAGCTGGATGGCGAGTGAGGCGGGTCTGTCCTCCTGCGCTTGAGCGGGTGAGCAGTGGTGGCAGCGTGTGCCATTCCCTTACTCTTGAGCACAGCAAAAGGGAAGCAGTGACGCGGGCGTGTCAAGTAAAGGCAGTCTCGCTGGGCAACAGAGCGCGACCCGAGCTGTGCTGTGCCCCTTTGCCCTCGTCTCGCCCTCGCCCGCATCGATGCTCGCCCGCTCCTGCGCTCGCCTCGTCCCTCGCTCAATCCCTCGCACCCACACACTCGCACGCACAATGGCTTCCATCCCCATCCCCAACGACTTTGTACGCCCACCTCTCTCACTCCTCGAGAGGGGAATCCCACGCTGATCCGTCCGTGCACGCCCGACCTCACCACCCACCCATCTTATCCCCCGCACCCGCTCTCTTCGGAAATGCCACGCAGAACAAGTGCCTCTACACGCCCCTCGCAGAGGCAGACCCCGAGATCCAGGCGCTCGTCGACCGCGAGGTGAGTCTACCGGCACGAGTCAACGCACGTGTGGGACTGGAGCGAGGGATATTGGGACATCGCTGGCGCTTGCTGGCAGGGCTCGACGGGGCGAGCATCCTTGGTGGGACTGCCGCTGGAGGACGCGCGGGAACGGGAGCTCGTCGTCGGCACACTCTCGCCCCTGCCAAATACGCCCGCTTGCCTTTGGCTGTCCCCGCGGCACTGCTGCCGCAGGCAGAGTGGACGGAGTGTTTAGAGGGTGTATGAAGGACCTAGGAAGTCAAGCGGATGGGAGGAGGCGGGCGGACGGCGTTCGAAGCGGATCTCGAGGAAGAGGGGCGGTTCTTGCGGCGGCGATCCGGGCAGATCATAACCAGTCAATCCCAAAGAACACCGTGCTGACGCGCGTGACCCGGCAGACCTACCGCCAGTTCCGCGGCCTCGAGCTGATCGCGTCCGAGAACCTCACCTCGCTCGCGGTCATGCAGGCCAACGGCTCGGTCTTCACCAACAAGTACTCGGAGGGTCTCCCGGGCGCTCGCTACTACGGCGGCAACGAGGTCGTCGACGAACTCGAGGTGTTGTGCCAGAAGCGCGCGCTCGAGGCGTTCCACCTCGACGGCGCCAGGTGGGGCGTCAACGTCCAGCCTTACTCGGGCTCGACCGCCAACTTTGCCGCCTTCACCGCGCTCATCCAGCCTCAGGACCGCATCATGGGCCTCAACCTCGCCGACGGCGGACACTTGACGCACGGCGCGTACACCCCGAAGCGCAAGATCTCGGCCTCGTCCATCTACTTCCAGCCCCTCCCGTACCAGGTCGACCACTCCACCGGCATCATCGACTACGACGCCCTCGAGAAGAACGCCACCCTCTTCAAGCCGCGCATCCTCATCTGCGGAGCATCGGCTTACCCTAGGGACTGGGACTACGCGAGGCTCCGCAAGATTGCCGACATCAACGGCTCTTACCTCATGTGAGCAGCACGTCTCCTGTGCGACGAGCGAAGCGGCGAGCTGACAGCCGAGCGAGCGCGCAGGATGGACATGGCCCACATCTCGGGTCTCGTTGCCGCCCAGGTCCAGAACGACCCCTTCGAGCACTGCGACGTCGTCTGCACCACCACGTGCGTGTCCAGTACCCTCTCCGCCCGCGGGAGCTAGCTGACACGTCCGTCCGCGCGCAGCCACAAGACCCTCCGTGGACCTCGTGCCGGTCTCATCTTCTTCCGCAAGGACAAGGAGGCCGACCTCGAGAAGCGCATCAACGACGCCGTCTTCCCCGCGTGCCAGGGCGGTCCCCACAACAACGTGCGATCCGGCTCCTTCCTTTCCTCGCGGCGTTCCCGAGACTGACCTTCCCGTTGGTGCAGACCATCGCCGCTGTCGCCGTCGCGCTCAAGCAGGCCGCCACGCCCGAGTTCAAGGAGTACTCGACGCAGATCATCAAGAACACGCGCACGATTGCCGAGGAGCTCGTCAAGCACGACTACAAGCTCCAGACCGAGGGTTCCGACAACCACCTCGTCCTTTGGGACTTGCGCCCTCTCGGCCTCACTGGCTCCAAGATTGAGAAGGTGCGTGCACGCTGCGCCAGCTGGCGGGACCGGAGGAGGCATTCTGACCCTTTTGTCACTTCTCTCAGCTCTGCGACCTCGCCGAGATCACGCTCAACAAGAACAGCGTACCGGGCGACAAGTCTGCCGCGACTCCTGGCGGTGTCCGAATCGGGTCGAACGCCTTGACGTCGCGCTCGATGAAGGAGGGCGAGATGCGCCAGGTCGCCGACTTCCTCCACCGCGCAGTCCAGATCGCCCTCGCGGCGCAGAAGGAGGCCGGCTCGAAGCTCATCAAGGACTTTGAGCGCGTCCTCAAGGGCGACGGAGAGGCTGCCAAGCAGCTCAAGCAGCTCTCGGAGGACGTCCAGGCTTTCGCGACCAAGTTCCCTCTTCCCGGCGTTCCCGACTCGTCGACCATCAAGAAGACCCACTAAGCGGTTCCAGGCATCTCAACATCTAGTGGCCTAGGTGATCAGGCAGTCTCGGGGTTTTTCTCTTTCATACCACCCATCGCAGTTCTTTCTTCCTCTTCTCTCCCACTCGCTTTCCCACTCGTTCCATTCTGTGCGGTTCAACACCTGTTCCTATCACTAGCTCGCATTGTGCAAATCCGAAAAGCAGACTCAACATCCACAGCGTCTCCTCCGAACGAGAGAGGGCCTGAGGAAGCGATGTTTCGACTGCAGGTACGCTAGACGGGGACGGACAACATGCGAAGTGAGCAGAGTGACAACATTGGGCGTATAGACATCAAGGCGGGCGAGGCGGTGCGGGTACGGGAGGAGAAGGAGGTCGAGAACGAGAAGCGCTAGGCGATGACGCAGCACGTGCAGGAGCGGTTCTCCTCGTGCGGAGGTTGCTGCTGTGCCTTTTTCTTCTTCTTGGGCGAGTCTGCGCGATTCGAGACGAAGTCAGCCAACCGTCTCTCCTTGCGCCACGAGCGATACTGCGGTCGAGGGACGCACGGTGCGAGTGGTGCGGGGGCTCGAGAGTACGGATGTGCAGGTGGACGATGAGGGGACCGGGGAAGTCGGGCGTGGGCTTGAGACCGGCAGCTGAAACGCGACGAAGGCATGTCAGCGAAACGGTGGGACGGACGCTTGAGCGACGAGAGATGGACAAACCGGACAGAGTCGAGGTATCGTCGAGGAAACGACCGAGGTGTAACCTGGTGAAGGCGAAACGTGAGCGGACCAGCCGGGTGAGAAGAAGCGGGATGGGTGGACGTACAGCCTCAGCCCGTCGACCGATGGAGGTGCGGGGTCGCCTTTCGTCCAGTCTGCACGGGGAAGTCCTCAGTATTCCGACTAGTGCACCAAGAAAAGAGCGCCACGCACCGTCAGGCCATTCGTGCCAGACCTGGTCCTTCACCTCCTCGACCGTCTCCTCCGTCCCAAACGTCCACCTCCTCCGCTTGCCCGAGAGCAACAGCAGCTCAACCTCGACGGGTTCGCCCTTCACTGCCGGCCTCCCCACCTCACCCGCAGACTCTGCTGCAACGGGACGGTCTGTCCCAACTGGCGCAACGAGCGAGACAGGTCCGGTACCCTCACGTTCGCGCATGACCGGCTCCGCATCGCCCGCGCCAGTCTCCTCGCCTACTTGCGACACCGCCGCCGTACCGTCCGACACTGTAACGCGCGAGTGAAGGGATGATTCGGGAGGGCGAGAGGTGGTCGAGGGCTCCGCTGGCTGTTCGGTCGCTTCGACGGGCGCGGGAGCCGTGTCACTGGACATGGCGGGTCCGGCCTGAGGCGCTCGAAGCTTGGTAGAGCGGCGAAGGCGGTTCGAGGAGGAGGTCCGGGCGAGATGCGGGGGGAGGTGGGAGGAAGTCGAGGCTGGGTTGTGACGGCCGCTCGTCGCTAACAGGAACGTTGTAGCACTCTCAGCGTCTCTAGCCGAGCCGTACACGCCTGGCGAGCGAGCGATGTGAGCGTTTCAGGGTCAACCCGCGAGAACACCGCCCCTCTTCCCTCGACCGCGCTCTCCTCCGCTACCATCTCGCTCTGCTGGACCATTGTGCGCTCAGATGGCTTCACAGACTCGACAACTCGCGATCAAGACCGGCGTAGTCAACCGGTGCGCCCTCTTCCTTTCGTCTCACCCTCTTGCGTGCCTCATCACTGAACCGGTCTGGCCCGCTTCTCGCTCACCCTGCTCGGCTGTGCGTGCCGTACAGTACGGTCAAGGAGCTCCAGTCGTACCGTGCAGAGGCGGTCGAGCTGAAGAAGCGTGCGGATGCGATGGAAGCGGCAGGCGAGGACGAGTACGAGGTTCGACAGCAGGTGCGCCGGGCGTGCTCAATGCGAAGGACTCAGCAACGCCAGCTGACGCTTCGCTTTTCGATGCCGTCTTGCTGCAGCGTAAAGTGCAGGCGGAGAGCCAGCAGATGATCCCGGATACCGAGAAGCGGTTAGCAAAAGCTGTCGCAGAGCTGGAGGAGCTTGTGGTGTGTTCCCGTCTCGTTCATCGACTACTTTATCTATTGCTGACCACAACTTGACTGCAGGCGAGTACGGAAGACGAGCTGGCCGAGACGGACGAGTTCAGGAAGGCAGAGGCGGCGCTCAAGCTCGCCAAACCCGAGTAGGATCGCCCAGCGCCGTCCCACCCGACGCACAACAGCCTCAAGCGTCACGAGGCGAGTCGGTTGGCGGATCAGGAGGAAGGAGGAGGACGAGGACGGTACACTGACAAATAGGCGCATCTCTCGCCACTGCCTGTCGCGGCTCGGACCCCGTTCTGTACGCGTGTTATACCATCGCATTGCATAACCGGTTGCCCTCGACGTCCCAGTGGGAGTTTCTGGCAGTTTGGCGTTTCGCGGCGTCCGCCCGGACCTTCGCGACCCTTGCCCGAGGTGCTCGCGCTTTGAACATCGCCTTGCTCCCTCGCTCACGCTCTGCTGCTCTGCTCGTCTCGTCTGCCTTTGATCTTCGCCGGAACACTATCCACAGCACCCTTGTTGCGATGGCCACCGCCGCCGACCGCGCGACCAAGCGCACCCGCATCTACCTTCGATCCGAGGTCGACAAGCACAACACGGCCAAGGACTGCTGGGTCGTGCACAACAACAGGGTCTACGATGTGCGTCGAGCCTTCAGAGCACGCGTCGAGCGGGCGGAACGCTGACCTCGTGCACGCCATCTTGCAGGTCTCCCAGTTCCTCGAGGACCACCCGGGAGGAGACGACTTGATCCTGAACTGGGCAGGGAAAGACATCACGGAGGTCATGCAGGATCCGATCGAGCACTCGCACAGCGACAGCGCGTACCAGGTCCTCGACGAGTACCAGATCGGCAGGCTGGGCCAGGAGGAGTGCATCACGAACCCCGACTTCGAGTTCACCGACGACTGGCACCCTGACGACACCGACAACGTCAAGGACTGGGAGCGCAACCAGTTCCTCGACCTCAACCGCCCGCTCATCATGCAGGTCTGGAACTCGGACTTCTCGAAGGCGTTCTACCTTCAGCAGGTTCACCAGCCCAGGTCCGTTCGTTCACCAGTGTCAACGAGCGCAATTGCTGACTCTCTCGCTTGCAGGCACTTGCCCCGTCCCGCTCGCCTCTTCGGCCCGTGGTATCTCGAGATCTTCACCATGACCTCGTGGTATGTCGTGCCGCTCATCTGGCTGCCGGTCGCCGGATACATCCTGCGGCAGTCGATCGTCCAGCAAACAGCGGCGGGCTTGTCGATGTCGACGGCGTTGTCGAGGTCGGGTGCGTGCTTCCTCGTCGGAAATGTCATTTGGACGGTGCGTTGCCTCCCTTTCTCTGACCAGACGTCCGCTGACGACTCGAATACAGTTCCTTGAGTACACGATGCACCGCTTCCTCTTCCACATCGACGAGCACCTCCCGGACCGCCCCTTCTTCCTAATGCTCCACTTCCTACTCCACGGTATCCACCACTACATTCCGGTCCGCGCTTCCCTTGTACTCGAAAGAGAGCAAACGCTAAAAGCTGTCCCCCGCAGATGGACCGCTTGCGCCTCGTCATGCCTCCCCTCCTCTTCTTCGCCCTCCAAACTCCGTTCACCAAGCTCGCTCACAAGCTTTTCCCGGCGTGGATGGCAAACGGCATCATCTCGGGCGCATTTGTCTTCTACGTCGCGTACGACGTGATGCACTACGCCCTGCATCACACCAAGCTTCCGGAAGTAAGTCGATTCCGCCCTTCTCTTCCTCGACTCTCGCTGACTTCGCTCTCTGCTCCCCAGTACGTCCGCAAGCAGAAGTCATGGCACATGGAACACCATTGCGAGTATTGCTGATTGTATAGCACAGCGCCCGCCGCTGACCTTGACTTGCTTTCGTAGACAAGGAGCCTGAACTCGGTTTCGGTGCGTCGCCCTTCCGCCGCCTTGCCTAGGCTTCCTCATTCAGTCACGCCTGACTGACATTGTCGTGTACTCGCAGGCGTTACGAGCCCGTTCTGGGACCGCGTCTTCGGCACGACCTTCGTCAGCCGCCCGAAGGACGCCCCTCCCAAGCTCTCAGCCAAGGCCTGATCGTCTCGCACCCCGCCATCTCCCTCGTAGTTAATCCCTCTCTTTCGTGATACCCCAGCCTACCTCGCTTCTCCCGCATTGCCAGTGTTTCCCAGCTCGCGGCCGCTAGTCCGCCTCATCCTGCACTGCGACAGACACTTACCCTCGTCGCCGTTCTCGTTCCGGGCCCGTCGAAGGCTTGTCAAGGAGCTGTAAAGCAGACTCGTTCGCGAATGGAAGGATTCGAGTTGCTCGACCCGCCATTGCCGAGTCGCACACACCTTGTCCTCCTCCCATCGCTCGTCTCCTGCTCCACACGTCGCTTTTGCTGGTCCTGACGCGTGCTACGTCTTCTCATCGATGGCTGGACACGATTTGTTTGACTCGGCAGCCAGTGCGTGTCCTTATCACGTCCCCACTTTCCTCATCACTCACGACTTGACGAGGACAGACGCACGCCGAGCCGAGCAGCATGTCGAGCTAGGGTCGCAGCTGAAGGCGTTGACTGAGGCTATTGAGCTCTACGACGCCTCGACGAACGCCGAACCGTCGTTCGAAGCCTCGAAGACCGCCCCTCTCTTCGTCCCCCTCCTCATCCGCGACTCGCTCCCGTCCTGGATCGACGTCAAAGAACGCCTCGGCCGATTCTTCGGCATCGCGAACATGGAGATGGGCGAGATGGACGCGGGTGAGTACGGCGTTGGGCTGGTCGCTCGTGCGCTGCGACGGACGGTCGACTTCGAGGGCGAGGAGGCGCAGTTTGCCAACGCCGTCAAGAATCTCGTCAGGCTTGTCCAGATTGAGTGCGTACTGAGCCCCCGCCACTGAGCGAGCGCAGGACTGACAGCTTTGCTTCACAGACTTCCGGACGAGTAACAAGCCAAACCGGCGGACGCCGTTCAATTGCCCGTCGTCCAGGGTGCTCAACAGCCTCCGACTCCTCCGGCTGAACGAGAAGCTGTTGCGTTCCCTACTCCTGCGCCGCGCTACGACTCCTCGGCGACGAAGGGCAAGGGGCGAGCGGTTGACCCGAAAGAACCGACGGCGAACAAACTGCGCCGTTCACCTTCGCCAAGCCCGCAGGCGGCGCAGGACGAGATGCCGAAGCTGTTGGCCGCTCGAGCGGCCGGACCGTTGGCTAGCCAGACGCAGCTTGAACAGGACGCCGAAGAGGATCTGCCCGCTCCACACTTCGAAGGCGATCCGACCCCGGTACGTTGAGGAAGTGCCAGTGCCTCAGAGATGCCTGTGTCTTGAAGACTGACGCCCGACGCTCCGCAGAGACTCTCGCAGCGTTCGCCCGTGGGCAGCGCCAACCTGATCCTCCGCAACTTCCGCGACATTCCGCTCGACACCGCGCAGCTAGCTCCGGCCAACGGCCTCGTCTTCCCAGCCGACATGGACTTGACGTTCACGCGCGAACAGATGGGCAAGGAGGGCTATACTATGGTTGGCAAAGGCGGACCAAAGGACGGCCCTTTTACGCTCGCCCATCATTGGCTTGCCTTTAAGATGGACAAGAATCTATGCGGGATTAATGGCAGGCTAGCGGCTCCAGGCGAACCGCTCGTGATCATCTCGAGCAAGGAGCGTCTGGACGAGATCGCAAACGCCGTCTCCCGCTCCCACCGCCCCGACAAGCCTTACGAGGGCGTCAACGTCTTTGTTTCACGGATCGACACTGTCTGGCTATACTGCGGACGCTATCGAATCGTCCACGATGGCCGACTCGATGAGCATGCCCAGCCTCTGCCCGTCGGACCCTCCGCCAACCAGATGTGGCCGCCACTTCTGCGGCGGGCGTTCCGTCGTCACGCCAGCGATAATAAGGACACCAAGACACTGCCGCCGTGGCGTCAACGAGTCCTGCGGGACTGGAATTTCGAAACGGCGTACGACCTTGTGTTGGCGGACCAGGAGTTGAAGGCGGCGCAACCGAGCGAGCGGCCGCAGAGGGTGATGCGATACCTCGTCCTCGCTTGCGATGGTGTTGACGAGGAATCGTTGGCCGTTTGGAAGGCGAATAAGCTGAGTGGGAAGAGGAAGGCCGTCGAAGATGGAGACAAGGCGGCGAAGAAAAAGCGATCAGCGCCCGCGGAGGATGACTACCACTCCGACGACGATGGCGAAGATGACGAGTACTGAGGACGCTTGGAATGAGCGGATTAACCAGTGGCTGAGCGTACAGCTTTCGTCGAGCAGCAATGGCAGACGCACTCTCCTCGACACTTTCTTCCGTCTACGGCGAGCTAGATGCGAACGGCGATGTTCCATTTTCGGGTATGACAAGCAAGCTACGCTGAAACTACTGGCGCGAAGCCGCGGTCGACTCGCCGGCGAAGCGAGAGTCGAGGTGAAAGAGGGCGGGGAATGGGAAGCAACATGCAGATTGGGCGTAAGAATGAGGGGATGGCGAAGCGTTTGAGAGTATGAGAGGGTGTCGTGTGCGGGCGAGCGAGGGTGTGCGGCCGGACGCTCAGATGCGCTTCTTTTGCTCGATCGCAAAGTCGCCGGCACCGAGGTTGACGAGCAGCAGGAGGCCGCCGACAATCGCTGCGCGAGATCAAGAGGTTAGCTGCGATGTAGGGAGCGACAAGCGCGGCATGACGGACAGAGAGTCTGGAAGAAGTCGTATCTGCAAGCGAACAACCGTCAACTTTCGCTGAGGAAAAAGGATAACGAGAGCCGACTCACTTAAGGAAGTCCCTTTGCGGGTGCGCCGAGTGAACCGTCCACCAGGCGTTGACCGTGAAGTTAAACATGGTCAAGACGACGACGAGGAAGAGCGCGCTCTGCCTGGCCTTATACCCGACGGCGACAAACAAGCACGCGACGAGGCCCGAGACACTGACGAGTCCGTGCGCGATGCCTTTCTGGCCGTTGAAGACGAAGCCGAGGAAGAGGAAGACGAGGAGGACGCGGCCGAAGAGCTGGAAGTACTTCTTGCGGTCCGTGTCGCTGACGCCCATGCTGGGAATGCCGACGAGCGAGCTCTTCTTTTGGCTGAGCGAGTCGGAGAGCGCCATGAGGAGGCCGCCCATGACGGAGAGGTTGCGGAGGAAGAAGGTAAGGTCGAAGATGAGGCCGTATCCGAAGCCCTGCGTGATGACGACGCCGAGAAGACCGCCGGTCGCGTACTCGGGGTAGCGCTTGGCGATGATCGAGATCGAGCAGGCGAGCATGACCTGCGAAGAGGCGAAGTTAGCTGGCGCGCGGAACTTGCAGCGGACGAAGCGAACTCACGAGGACGTTCGTCCACAAGAAAAGGTGCGAGAGACCCCACGGGAAGCCGCGGTGTTTCTGCGCGGTGTAAGCCGAGGTCAGCGGAGCGAAAAGCGTAACCCTGACGCTTCGAGCGGACCTGGAGGTAGTAGTTTTGGTCTGCGGAGGCAACGAGATTAGCATCTTTGCCAGCGCAAAAGCTCGAGAATATCCCAACGCACCGCTGAGCTGGGTCAAGATCCTCAAAGCATCCTCGAGGAAAGTGACAACGATGAGGAACCTGCCGATGCCGGGCAACCAAGGGCGAATCGGCCGCGCCCATCCTTCAAGCCTGTCCTCGACCCTGTCGCTGACCTTCCTCACCTTCTCGAGCTGCTCGACGCCCGCCTGTCCGGCCAACATGTCCGCCGCGATGTCCATGACACTTCCTCGCCGCGCATGTCTCCCTCCTGCTGCATTGCCCATGCCCGCCGCGCCGCGCCCGGAGTAGTGACCTCCGGGTGGAGGAGGTCCGGACTGTTGCGAGAAGTCGTTCATCATGTAGGGCGGGATGACGCTCGCTCGCCTTCCGTGTCCTTGCGAGTGTTGCGTGAAGGCGGAGGAGCGGCGCGAGGAAGGGGCGGAGAAGGCGCCGTCGCTCGAGGGGCCGGAGGACATGGCTGCACTGTAGGGATTGGCCATGCCGATGCGGTGGACGCGACAGAGTCGAGTTGTGGAGAGGCGAGACGAGGTGGAGCTGATGAGAAGCGTGGAAGAGCGAAGGCGGGTCGCCGGAGGTTCGCAGGCTGAGTCTGGTGTAGCTGTGCGTTCTAGGTGCACTCTCAGCGCTCTCGAGCGAGGTGAGCGGGTTGGGCGGAGTGAGAGAAGGCTGGCTGGCGGGACAGCGGTGACGACGGGGCGGGCTACACTCGAATGTCTCGCAGAGAACGAGTATTGGCAAATTATGCAGGCTTATGGTTGCTAGTGCAGGATCCGTACCCGACGAGCGGAGCGAGAGACGCGGCGCGGCAGGACAAGGTAAAGGTGGTGGCCATTTTCGACCTCGAGACGAGCAGCGGACCCTCAGAGGCACCCTGGGGCCAGACAGGATAAATCAGGTCATCTCACAAGTCCGTCGGTGTCGGGAGACGCGAGGACGCCGCCAGCAGCGCCCTGCAGCCTAACCCACAACTTGACAATCCACCTTCCGTCGAGTCCTGTCAAAACCCGCCCTTCCGGACCACGAGCTGCAGCCTCAAGATCGCTTATGCACCGGTTGAGGTATGTCCTGCTTGTGCGTCGAGGGCCAGAACCCATGGAGATTGGGTTGAGAAGGGTCGGGCTGCGAGGGAAGAAGAGGATCAGTTTGAAGCTCCTGCGGCTGTCTCAGCAGGGGACGCACTTCGCCCTTCTTGGCTCGCTTCCCTGTCTTCTCGGGAGACTTTGCTGCTTTGCCCTGATTGACAAAGCCACGGTCAGCGACAAGCGGAAACAGCGAGCAAACGAGACGCCGCGCACCTTCTTTTCCGGCAGGTACTCTTGATCCTGTATCAGTAACAGCAGCAACGTTAGCAAGATGCTCTGACAGAATAGCGGTCGGGCGGACCCACGTCGAAAGCTTCAGCTCGTCCCGCTGGCGGGGTGATGCTCCTGTCCAGACCCGCTAGATACCCTGGCGGCGGCCTGGCGCGTTTGCCCAATACCTGGACGCCGATGGCCGGTTCTTCGAACTCATCGGCCCGTTCCTCCCCCTCCTCCTCTTCTTGCTCTCCTCCTTCAGCTTCTCCTAGCTCCGGCGAACATGCGCTGATCGCGCGATCCTCCTCCTCCTCGTCGACCTCAGGCTCTCCTTCACCCGCGGCTGTACCTCGGGCGCGCACGACCGACTCCTGCGCCCCAAGACCGAGACGAAGACAATATCGTCGTCCTCGTCGTCCAACACGATCGCTCGAGCCTTCCCCTTCCCCTTTCCTCCGAGGGGCAGCGGTACGGGCTCGAGGTCGAGATCGAGCGCCTGCGAAGCGCGACGCTTGGCTGGGACAGACTGAGGAGTCGGCGTGACTGCGGCAAAGAAAGGCTTTTTGTTCTCGCCGCTCGGGCCGGGTTCGAGTGCGGGAGTCGGGGTGGGTGTAGCGGTGCGAGAGTTGCGGGTGGCGAAGAAATCGTGAGGGTTTGGTGTGGGACTGACCGAAGGGGAGCGTCGTTGCGACCTGCGGAGCGGGCAGAGGTGAGCAGGCACCATCATCGGGAGAGGGGCAGCAAGACGCACTCGGCTATATCCAGCGCTGCGTTCGACACAGCTCCCAGCAACGCCGCCAGCCAGACACTGCACTCGAGAACCTCCTTCGCATCCGCAAAGCCTGCCGTCCGCCGCAAGGCCCGCACGACCATTCTCGCTCCGCTCTTCCCGCCCTCGATGTCTTCCGCCTTCACTTCTGCAGCACACACGAACCGCTTCTCCAGCCGTGCGCGCACCTGGTCCCAGGTAAGGCGCGGAATGTCGTTGGCGGTGTCGAAGGAGGCGGAGGTCTTGCTGTTGATGTCGTAGAAGTTTGCCGAGCCATTGAGCGTGTCAAACCGTCTGACTGCGGCGTCCAGCGCCCGCCAGGAGACTACGAGGAGCGGGTGTTCTCGACTGGGTCAGTGATGTGATGAGAATCAGCGGGGCGAGAGAGAGGCGATGGAAGGCCGTGGGAAGCTCTGGCGCACCTGTGCAGTTCTTGCCTGACCTGTTTCCGTCCATCAGACCCTGGATCCAGCCAGAGAGAGGTTGTGGTCGCCGACAAGGACTCGCTCACAGGTTGACATCCGACAAAATCACTCGCTCGAGATGCCTCCGTCCCGCGCTGACAAGGGCAAGGGCCGCGCAGACGATCAGACGCTCGAGCAGGCGATACAACCCAAGGCGACCAAGGTCAAACCGCCCAACGCGACCAAGAACTCGCTCGAGACGAACCGCCTCCTCCCCTTCCAGCGCAATATCCTCAAGCAGCTCGTTCCACCCGAGAATGCTCTGCCGAATGCTGGAGATGCGATGCTGGTCATGGCGCGCGGGCTGGGGCTGAGGACGATCGTTACCACCTTTGTGCGTCCCCTCTCTCCTCGACGGATGTGGGGATGAAGTGTGCTGATTAGCCCGTCTGTACAGCTCAAGATCTACGACATGCCCGAGAAGCTCGTGCTCGTGGTCAATGCGACACCGGAAGAGGAACGAGGCTTTGCTGAGGAGGTCGGCATGCGGTTGAAGGTCGTCGGATACGAGCTGGGCGACTCGCAGAGGTGTGCAGCTGTGTTGAAGCAGTCGAGAGCAGTATTCACGTCGTCCTCCACAGGGAGAAGATGTACAAGGACGGCGGCCTCTTCTCGGTCACCTCGCGCATCCTCATCGTCGACATGCTCAAGGGCACAATCCCCGTCAGCCTCATCACCGGTCTCGTCGTCTTGCATGCGGAAGAGTACGTAGCGCGTGCCCATCGTTCTGCTGGAATAGCTGACAGGACAGCTGTGCAGGGTCAAGCCGACTTCGCAAGAAGCGTTCATTGTCCGCATCTACCGGCAGCAGAACAAGGTGGGTCTCCCGCGCATGCTCGGCGGACGTCGAAGGCTGACGTAGCGTCTGCGCAGCTCGGCTTCCTCAAGGCTTTCTCGGACCGCCCAGAATCGTTCTCGTTCGGCTTGTCCCCTCTCCAGACGACGCTCATGCAGCTCAAGTTGCGAGAGGTCATCATCGTGCCTCGGTGCGTCAACATAAACCACGTTGCGTGCCCGCACTGATGAGCATCGCTTCACAGCTTCCACGAGGACGTCGATACCGACCTGAAGAAGCGCAAGGCGGACGTCGTCGAGCTGTACCAGCCTCTAACGCACAACATGCTCGACATCCAGACGGCCATTATCGAGTGCATGGAGATGACTCTGTCGGAAATCAAGCGGAGCAACACCTACGTACGCTCGTTTGCCCTGCCTCCTCTTGTTCCCGCTCAATCGTTCCCTTCCCGCAGCTCGAAGTCGACGACCTCACTTTCGAGAACGCCCTCTTCTCATCCTTCGACAGGCTTGTACGTATCCAGCTCGACCCTGTCTGGCACAAGGTGGGGCCAAAAACTCGCGGTCTCGTCAACGATTTGACGACTTTGCGCAAGCTTCTCGTGTGCGTCCCACTCCTGCACCGCTGAGTAAAGTGTCGAGCTGACGCAGCCTGTATGCAGCTATCTCCTCTCATTCGATTGCGTCCGCTTCAACCAGTACCTCGAGACCCTCCTCTCCTCGCACACGACCACGATCGGCGCGCTCGACCGCCGCGACCGCCCCGCCTGGCTTGGCACAGCAGCAGCCGACACAATCTTCAGCGTCGCTCGCAACCGCGTCTACCTGCAAAAGGCTGTCGCGAAGCCGGGCGAGGGGCGGAAAGAACGCGAGTTGACGGTTGACGGGATGGAGATTCCGGACGATCTCAATGCGGACGACTGGCTGGCAGACGGGCCGACCGAGGAAGAAGAGCAGCTGCTGCGTGACCTGGAGGAGACAGCGAGGCGGGAAAAGGAAGCGAAGGACCGAGCTGCGGGCGTGACGAACGGCGAGGACAAGGAGGACAAGGATGCGATGCCGCCACCGCAGGTGCCGAAGTCGCAGAAGCCGAAGAAGAAGGGGTGGCTACCGCCTGGCGTCGAGCCGGTCTTGGAGGAGCAGCCAAAGTGGATGGTGCTGGCGGAAGTTCTCGACGAGATCGAGACAAGCATCCACTTCTCGCCGTACGACCCCTGTGCGTCTCCCTCCTCCCGCGCGAACGTTCGTGAGCTGACCAGCGCATTCGCAGACGGCTACTCGAACGATACGGTTCTCGTCATGTGCAACTCGACCGATACCTGCCTCACCCTCGGCAACTACCTCTCATCGCTCAACCCGGAGACCTCGGAAGGACGCAGCTTCCTCGAGTCGAAGCTCAACAGCTACTTCTTCTGGAAGGCGCATATGGGCAAGATGCAGAACTCGCTCAAGCGCACACCCGGCTTTAACAAGGGCGAGCGGCGGTCCTCGTCATCGAACGTTGCGGCAGGCTCTTCCGGTTCGAGCACGACCGCGGGCGCATTCGCATCAAGCAACGGTGGCACTAACTTCGGCGGGAACAAGGACGGCGACGGCGAGATGAGCGCGGCCCTGAAGCGCAAGGATTTCAAGCGGGGTCAGGCGCCGCCGACCAAGCGACGAAGGGTGCGAGGTGGAGGAGCGGCGGGCTCCAATGCGGGGGCGACGCATACCAGCGGAGCGGCGCCGATGTTTTCGGCTGCTACCGGCGCCAACCCCGAGGCGCTCGAAGAGGAGGTCAAGAAGATTGCCGAGCTGTGCGTGTGCTCGCCTTCACCGTCGATCCACGAGCTGACACGCCTTTGCTACCAGCGTCGACTCGTCTGGTACGCCCGGCGACGTCGAATCCGACGAGGTCATCGAGGAAACGTTCAACCCACTCGACTTTGAGGAGTACTTTGGCCTCATCTCGAACGAGGACGTGGTCATCATCCGACCTTACCTCGACGACGAAGACGACCGAGTGTTTGAAGAGCTGCGACCTAAATACGTCGTCATGTTCGATCCGAATCCCTCGTTCGTGCGGCGAATCGAGGTGCGTTTCTTCGTCCGCTCGATTGGCGAAACTAGCTGACATTTCCCGCCAGGCGTACCGAGCGGCGCACCAAGGCCTCGCCATCCGTGTCTACTTCCTCGTCTACAAGGACTCGGTCGAGGAGCAGAAGTACCTAAGCGAGATTCGCCGCGAGAAGGACGCCTTCGTCAGGCTCATCGAGGAGAAGGGGGTGCGTCTCGCTTCCTTCCTTCTGCGTGTCCTCTCACTGACCGTCGAAGTCCGCAGTCAATGGCGATCCCGCATGAGGCGGAGTACCGGCCAGGGGAGGACGAGGCCGAGCTTATGCGCACCGTCAACACGCGTGCCGGCGGTCGACAGGTCGTCACCACGCCGCCGAAGGTGCGTCAGCCCAGACGCTGAGTGTGATGCAGCATCTGACCCCTCGTCTCGCAGGTCATCGTGGACATGCGCGAGTTCCGCTCGTCCCTTCCCGGTCTCTTGCACGCGGGCAAGTTCGAGGTCATCCCCGTCACGCTCAGCATCGGCGACTACATCATCACGCCCGAAATGGCTGTCGAGCGCAAGAGTATCCCCGACTTGATCCAGAGTTTCAACTCTGGCAGGCTGTGCGTGTTGCTTCTCGCTTTGCTCGAAAAACGTGCTTATCTGACTGCGTTTCTCGCTGCGACAGGTTCCAGCAATGCGAGCTGATGACAGCGCACTACAAGCAGCCGATCCTGCTCATCGAGTTCGACGAGAAGAAGTCGTTCAACCTTGAGGTGCGGGGCGTCGCGATACTCGCAGTTTACTGTAGCTGACGAAGACAAGCGTGCAGACATACGTCGACACGAAGACCTACGCTTCGTCGCCGAATGACATCGACCTCCGCTCGAAGATCGTCCTCCTCACGATCTCCTTCCCAAAGCTGCGCGTCATCTGGTCCTCCTCGCCATATCAGACCGTCGAGATCTTCCGCGACCTCAAGGAGAACCGCGAAGAGCCCGACCAGGCCAAGGCGCAGCTTGTCGGTCTCGAGGCTGACAGCGCCGAGACGAGCGGTGCGTCGGGCGAAGCAGGCTTCAACCTCGCGCCGCAAGACATCCTGCGCAGCTTGCCCGGCGTCTCGAGCAAGAACTACCGGTATCTCAGCAGTCAGGTCGAAAATCTCGAGGCGCTCGTCCAGCTCGACCTCAACGAGCTCCAGGCGCTCATCGGCGTCGAGCCTGCGCGCCAACTGCACGGCTTCCTTCATAGCGACATGTTTGGCTAGTCGGTCGTCTTTTCAATCTCGCTTGTTGTTGCCAACCTCGCAATCCGCATCTAGCCGTTCTCCCCGCCTTGACCGGATCCCAAGAGAGCAGAGTGCTGTTGCTGAGCTGCAAACGAGACGAGAATGGACCGACGGTATCGTCTCAAGATCTATTTGCACATTCTACGCCTCACAGCTGCTCCAGGGACTTCACCCCTTCCCGCTCGTCAAAGTCGAAGTTGCTCCACCCGCCAAAGTCGTTCTGCAGTCGTCCTCCCGCATGCTCCACCTGCAGCGACGTCTTTCGTAGCGGGCCCACAGGCGGAGAGTCGTAGACTTTGGGAAGGATAGACGAGACGGAGGTCGAGGTGAGGAGGATGAGCTTGCCGTCTGGCTTGAGGAGGGAGCGGAGGGTCGTCGCAAAGTAGCAATTTGTGACCTGCAACGCAGGTGTCAGTATAACAAGCACGGGCACTCGGCAGACGCCGCAGCGCACCTCGTTCAGGAAGGGGGGATCCGCGATGGCGATGTCGACAGTCCCTCGTAGCTCCTGAGGATACCGTTCCGGCTCCTCGAGGTCGTAATGCACAAACTTGTCGCCCGCGACGAGCTTGAACCGTGTGTCATACTCCCACAGCCAGGCGTCTTTGAGCGGGTTCTCGTGCTGGAAGCCGATGTAGGCTGTTGGGCAGGAGAGGAAGGCGATGCGGGTCGTTGGGGTGCAGAAAGAATAGAGGAAGCGGGAGAAGCGGGTCGCAAAGTCGGCAGAGTACCTAGCGGAGGCGAGAAGTAGGGATCAGCGAGACTTCTACAGTCTGCATCGCAGCAAGGAGAAGCTGCGCCACCGAAAACGGCTGGGAGGCTCACCAGAACTGACTGAGCTGCCAGTCCTCGCCAAAGAGCTTCCGGAACTCGTCCACGCTCATCGTTCGCTGCTCCTCTGCTGGAAGACGAGCGCGAGGTCAGCGTACCGTCTCCGAGCGGCAGTTCACAGGGTCAGGCAGGTGGGAGTAGCTCATTGAGACACTTCTGGCGAGCGCATTCGGCGACTGAGCCCATCCCTCGCCCGCCAGGCCTCTTCATCAGTTTCGCGGAGGAGAAGAAACGTACCTCCGTCTGCCTGTCCTTCCTGCGCCTGCACCAGCCGGTCATGCGCCTTCTTCTCCAGTTCCGCAAATTGCCGCTCCGCTTCCGCCTGCTCGTCGTAGAAAGAGCTGAGGGCGGCCAAAGTCGAGGGGTCGAGTTGGAGAGGCGGTGAAGACGAGCGGGAGGATGAGGGAGACGGTGAGCGGTTAGTAGCGGGCATCCTGAGTGCGCTTCAGCAGACGTCGGGCAATTCTGGTCGAGCGGTGCGAGTTGTCCAGGTCGAAGAGCAACTCGCGCCGAGGTTGACATCTTACGGCTCACCTCGACTCGCCATGGCAGACGTGCGTGTGGCTGACCAGTCTGCATGGCCTCCTACTGATTCCCTACCTTCTCGCAGGCCGACTCCTGGGTCACGCTCGTATCGAGTGACGGTGCGTCCTCCTCGCCTCTTCCCCACTGCCATCTGCCCGCCCTGCTGGCGCCTCGACCGCGCAAGCAAGCTGACCCCTTAATTCGTCAGGCCACCGCTTCATCCTGCCCCGCTCAGCCGCGCTCGGTTCCGAGATGATCAAGAACACCCTCTCCGCCGACTTTGTCGAGGCGCAGACGGGCGTGATCCGGCTGGAAGAACAGCGAGCAGAGATTGTCGAGAAGGTTGCAGAGTACTTGATGTACAAGGAGCGGTACAGGGAGACCAAGGGCGAGATTCCTGATTTCAAGGACCGCGTCAAGCCAGAGATTGCGCTCGAGTTGTACGTGAACTTTCTCTTCCAGCTCACAGAGCAGACAAGCTGACGCTTGCCCTCCTCTCACCGCGCAGGCTGATGGCGAGCGACTACATGGAGTGTTGAGAACCGCCCGTCCTCCCATTTTTACCCTAATCTTCGTTCCCTCCGTTCCTTCGTTCTTCGTGTTGTAACGATTCATCTGCAGCGCACGTGATCCAACACCGCGATACGTGAACCCGAGGAGAGATGTCACTCTCGCAGCACACAACTCGACAAAGGAAACGCAACAACCGTGACAAGATGCTGAACAGACCTACAACCCGGTAGAGAGAACCGCACAAACCGATGGAGTAAGAACAGAGGAGTCTACCGCAACTCGCGCAGGCGGACGAGGACGGTCGCAATGAGGATCAGGGCAAAACCGACAATAAAAGCGAAGAGGACGAGGACGTCGCGGTAGTAGGCGTTCTGCTTGAACCCGAAGCTGCGTTATGCGATCGAGCGTCAGCGAAGGTCGCACCACGACGAGGTAGAGGGAGGGAGAAGGCGCACAGAGTCTGCATGATAATCTCCGCCGAGATCTGCACCTTTGCTCCCGCCAGCTCGTCGACGATCATCAACCCGGCGCCAACCTCGTTGATCGTGACAGCCTCGAGGGCGTACTTGAGCGGCGCGAGCCACTGCAGCCAGCGGAGGACGGGCGGGATCGAGCGGAGGTTGATGAAGAAGCCGGCGAAGGCCATTTGGAAGAGGTTGAGGCTGCGGGTCGGGGAGTCAGTCAGGAGGATGTCGAGCGACTCCTGGTAGGGGCTGTACGCACACGGAGGAAACGAGGATGGCAGATCCGGTGTCGTCGATCGCGGCGGCGAGGACAAAGTTCCACAGCGTCGTGCAGATGGCGAACAAGATGAGGATGAGGAGGAACTTGAAGAAGTGCGCGGCGTCATGCGCGAGTCCGACCATCCAGCTGCGCGCGTCAACCCGCATCAGCCACGCTCAACCTTAGAGCGAGAAAGACGGAACGCACTAAACGATCGTCGCAAGCACAATAGTCGGCACCAGCCTCAGCGGCACGATATCGAACACGAGTTTGCTCGCGAGCCACGTAACGGGGCTGTAGTAGCCCCTTGCGCGCTCGCGGATAAAGATGCGCTTGGCGTGCGCGAAGTTCGAGAGGGCCGAAAGGGAGGCGAAGGCGATTAGGCAGCCGAGGAAGAAGAGGGCGCCGACACGGGATTGGAAGCCTGCGAGAGTGGTGGGTCAGCGCTGTCGCAGTGAGGAGCGAGAGAGGCGGACGGACCTCCGATGGTGAGGTTGACTTTGTAGAACATCCCGCCAACAAACAACCCCACGATCATCGGTACGACATTGTGCATGAGCTGGGTCACATCCCAGAATCAGCCATCACCTCAGAGAAGTGAGAGGACCGAGACGCGACTCACGACAAGTCCCCTATCCCTAACCAAGTTCCTCGCCTCCCTCTTCGCAAGCACCTCAACCTGCGTCATAGCCGTCGTAGTCGGCTTCCTACTCGCCCTCTGATGCGCGTTCGTATTGCGCAACAACGAGCGAGGGGTTGGGAAGAACGGGCGCGAGGTGGGAGAGGAGGTGTAGGGGAGCTCGTGGGTTGCGTGAGGGGGAGAGGCGGGGAGGGAGGCGGCGGATTTGCAGGTCGTTGGGGAAGGACGAAGGGGAATGAAAGCCGCAGGCGGCGAGGTCGCAAGGTCGAGGAGGACTGCGCACACGCATCCTTCATCAGTTTCCGATCGCTCACCTTAGAAAGCGAGATTCGGAACGCACAATCCGCCGGATTCCACCCCTCAGGACACCTCTCCCCCTTCTCCTCCCACCACTCCCTCGCGCCCGCCGCCTTTCCAAAGAACAACTGCGTCCCGCCCTGCGCGAGGAGGAGGACGTCGTCGAAGAGGTGATAGAGCTGGGACGAAGGCTGGTGGATCGTGCAGATGACTGTCGTGCGGCGGGTTGGGCGCGAGGAGGAGGTGGAAGGGGATGGGAGGGTGAGAGCTTTGAGGGCGGTGAGGATGCGAAGGGCGGAAGTCGAGTCGAGTCCTGTTTCGAAACGATCCTCAAGTATCAATGTCCGTGCACCGCGGACAATGAGGCAGCGACTAGACCGAGCTGTCGAAACGCACCCGACGTCGGTTCATCCGCAATCAACACCGCCGGTCTCGCGACCAACTCGAGCGCGATACTGACCCTCCTCCTTTCTCCACCACTAATCCCGCGGGTCCCGCTCCCCTCTGGACTGCCGATGACACTATCGGCTACGTCGAGCAGTCCGAGTTGGGTGAGGACCTCGAAGACGCGGTCGCTGCATCCGCGCCCGGAGAAACTTGTCAGTCTGGAAAAAGAAGGGAGGAGAGGGGGGTTGACGCACCGCTTCTTCTCATGCGGGATCTCTCCCAACTTGAGTTCCGCCGCCAGCATGACCGCCTCCCTAACCGTACTAGTCTCAGGCAACTCATCCCCCTGATCGACATACCCAATCCTAACCTCGTCCTCCCCTTCTCCAACACCTACCAACTCGACCTTCCCTTCGCGTTTCCCGCTCTTGCGTACCCCAGCGAGTAGATCAACGAGCGTACTCTTCCCCGCTCCCGAGGGTCCCAAGATTGAGACGAACGAGCCTGGCTCGACGCGTGCCGAGAGGGACGAGAGGATCTGTTTTCCTTCCCTCGGTCGCGTCGAGGAGGAGCTGAAGGGCAGAAAGGAGAAGTGAGGGGTGGGCGAGAGGGAGTAGGAGAGGTTGGACCATTCGAGGCCGATTGGGGGAAGAGAAGGCGGTAGTTCGAGTTTCTCGCCGGCGTCTTGTTGCGACGACGAGGAGGCGGAGCCGGACGAGGCTCCTCCCGCTGCGCCCGAGTGAAGGGTCGCCGCTCCGTTTGAGGCGACGAGTAAAGCCTTCTCGTCCTCCTCCCTTGCGCGCTTCCTCGCACGCCTCTGGCTCGCCTTGCCCAGCGCGAGGAGGACCAGCAGCGCTCCGATGACGCCTCCGAGGACCGCCAATCCCGCAATCACTCCACCACTCAACCCGCTCCCTCCTCCTCCAGTATTCGTCCCTTTCCCCGCCAGCGCGTCTGCCAGCGCACTGATCGTACCGGGCAAGACGCACTCACCCCACCTACACCCACTCAGCGCCAACCCATTCGCACCAAAAAGCGTCTTCAACACATCCTGCTTGAACGCGCACTGCGTGCCCGTCGCCGCATCGCAGGTGATGTCCAATACGCCCGACAAGCCGTCGATGGTGCTCGTCAAATCGAGTTGCGAGCCAGGAGCGCCACAGAATGTCGTGCCGGGGATACACGTGCAACGGAGGTTCTGACAAGTCCAGTCGACCTCTCCCTCCGCATTACCCGTCGTCGTCGAATTCGTCTGCGCGCACTGGTCCGCCGTGCAAAAGAACTGTTCGACAACGGTCGTGTTACCGCTCAAGGAAGCGTACCAGAGTTGGGCGGTCATGGTGCCGTTGGTGCCGAAGGGCGAGGAGAGGGATTGGGAGGGCGAGACGGTTTTTTGGATTGTGAGGGTTGTGGAGCCGGCGAAGACGGATTGGAGGGTTGGGTTCTGCGGGTAGAGTGTGTGAGCGTAAGCGCTTCGACGGGAGAAAGCGAGAGGATGCGCGGGACTCACTACGACGTCGCAGCTCGCAAATCCCTCAGTCCACGTCCACGGTCCCGTACTGCACACCGGTTCTCCGAGCCCGTTCGTCAAGCTCATCCCGTTCGACGACGAGCCAGCGCCCCCTCCTCCTCCATTGAGGGCCTGGAGCGCACTCGCGCACGCCTGGTTCCCCGTGCAGACGTTGCAGTTGGGCCCGGCGAACCCGCTCGTGCACTGCCTCGCACAGCCTGTACTGGCGTTGCCCGCGAGGACGGCGGAGAAGGGTTGACGAGCGAAGTTGGACTCGAGCGGGTTGTCGCACGCTGCGAGGGTGCAAGCGGTGGCGGGGTCGAAGCCGGGTGGACAGCCGCATGTGCCGTTCGAGAGGAGTGAGCCGTAGTTTGAGCAGGCGGCCTGCTGCTGTGCGAGCGAGTGGGTGGCCAGGAGCGAGACGAGGATGAAGAGTGTGGCTGGGATCGCGGCGGGTCGCGCCATCGCTCGTGTGCGTGTGAGCCCTGTCAGTGGCTGTCTGTGTGAGTGTAGCGGCAGTAGCAGTCAGGCGGTGGCGGTGTGAGCGGTGCGAGTGTGTCCCCTTGGAGGAGTCTGGAATCGGAGGGCAAAGTGGAGTTCCCGGGTGAGACACCACGTGACCTGTGAATGATCGGACCCTCGCACCTCGCTCCCTCTCTCTCTCTCTTACACTCCTTGCTACTACTACCACACTCGCTCACTACACTACAGGATGCTCATCTCAGCCATCACCGCACTCGCCGCTCTCGCAGGCACAGCCCTCGCCCAGTCCCAGTCCTCGGGAACAGCTTCCGCCTCTCCCGCCGCATCGACAGCCGCAATCCCCACCTGCGCAGTCACCTGCCTCGGTACCGCACTCCCCAACTCGCCCGTGCGTACTAGCGATTCGGCCAACTTGTGTGCGAGGGCGAGAACGCGAGGCTGACCCCCTTCGTGTACGCGCCCCACCTCCCAATTTGCACGCCCCTCCTCTGCTCGTTCTCGCTCCAGTGCGCCCAATACGGCGTCAGCAACATCACCTGCAGTGCGTGGTACTTTCCTGACTCTCCCGCGTCGCCGTCGTCGCGAAGTCGATCGCCAACGCCTCCCTCCCTGTCTCTGACCGCGTTTCCGCTCGTCCCCTTCCCTCTCCGCGCTCAAATGCTGCTATTTCCGTCCCGCTCTCTCTCGCGCTCAAACGAACGTCCGGAGAATAGTCTGCACCTCTCAGCAATTCCAGCTGTGCGTCCCCTCCCCTCCCTCCTCCTCCTTTTCCTTCTGCGTGCTGATCGTGGTGGGTGGATCGTACGCAGCGCCTACTTCCAGTGCCAGCAGTCGTCGTGCTCGCAGAGTGACTTGCAGGCTGCGGAGCAGTACGGCGCGCAGGTGTGCGAGCAGGTACATTCTCCTCCTCCTGCTCCTCATCCTTCTCCGGCCTCGGAACTGATTCCTTTCGCTTTCGCGGCTAGAATAAAACGCCCATTAACATCAGCGCTGTTCCCAGCGGCTACTGTACGTGCTCGTCTGGCGAATGCGCAGCTTCCCCCGCTCCGTCCCCTCGCAAAAGTCCTGACGTGCCCCGTTTCCTCCCCCTCTCCCGCAGCGTCCGGCGCCTCCGCCTCCGCTACTCGCTCCTCGTCCGTCTCCTCCTCAGGCTCGATGATGTCCTCCTCAGCCTCCAAGCCCGCCTCGACCTCCGCCTCAGGCGCCTCAGGATCCGCCGCCTCCGGATCCGCCCCCTCGTCCACTTCCGCACCCAAGAGCGGAGCACACAAGACCTCCTCCGTCTTCGCGGGTGGAATCGTCGGAGTCGTCGCGGCTGTGGTGGGCGTGGTCGTCCTCGCCTAGACGTCCTCCTTCCCTCCCCTGCCTCCCCGCTTCTCAGGTCTCGATTCCGGTGGTATGATACACGAAAACGGATCCAAATAGGTTCTCTTCACGGTTATACGTCTCTCTTTCGCGGTTTGATCTCTGCCCTCGCCACTCGAGTCTGTGCGTATATGATCGGGTCTCTCGTCGGTTTTGTGCCTTCTGCTGTTCTTCGCGCTCGTCGTGGTGCAACGAAGGACCTGAGTTAGAGGCCACTCTGCGCAGGATGAGCGCAAATGAGAGACGCGAAGACCCGCCTCTCACTCGCTCGGATCGCGCAAAAGCGAAAAGAAAGTCGACTCTCATTCCTCTCACTACGGCAGAGCACCTTGTACTCCTCCTCCGACGACGACGACATCCTTAAAAGTCACCCAACAAATCCGCAAATGCGTCCTTGCTCTTCCCCTCCTTCTTCGGGGGTACAGGCGGCCCTCCCCCCATCCCTCCCGCGCGCATCGCACCCATACTCGCCGACGAGCCAAGCGCGATACTCCCGAGACTCCCGCCTCCCCCTCCGAAAGGCGACGAACCCCGCGCCATAGACATAGACGAGGTTTGGTAGGCGGGGTTGGAGAAGAAAGTCCCTTGTTGTGGTGTGGAGGGCGCGGAGGTGGTGGTTCCGGTGGAGAAGGAAGGAGGAGGTGCGGTGGAGGAGGAGGGAGTGGGAGTGGAGAAGGCGGCGTTCAGGTCAAACAAGCTCCCTGCTCCCGCTCCTCCGGCGGGTGCGGAAGGACCAAGTGACAAGCTCGCCAGATCGTCGAGCGGGTTCGACCTTGCTCCCGGTTGAGCTTGAGAAGGGGTCGGAGCAGGAGATGGGGATGGCGCAGCGAAAGCCTCGTCGTCGTCAAAGTCGATAAGCGAGACTTGTTTCGCCTGTGTGCGGGCTTTAGCGCCTGCTGACCCCGTGGCGAGTCTGTCCTCCCGAACCCTTGGTCAGCGAAGAGGTGAGAGAGGGGGAGGAGGTGGGGACGCACGCAGGATCAATCTCTGCCGTGGCGCTCCGATCGCCCGCTTTGAAAGCCTCGTACCGCTTGATGACGTTATTGATCAAGTCGTTGATCAGGAGGAGGCGGTCTGCTTGCTCACACCCCGTTAGCGAGAGGGAAGAAAGGAAGCGAGGGAAGGGAGACGGACCCATCGAGTCGGGGTGGTTTTCGGAGCTGTCGGCGATCCACTTCTGCAGCTTGGGCTGGACGTGCCGGCACTTCTGGGCGATTTGCTGCGAGCCGGCCAACACCAATACGCGTCAGTCCGCCCGCTCCGTCGACAGAGCAAGCGCGAATGGAAAGCAAGCAACGCACGTCATACGCATCACCCTCGACGAACCGTTCCTTCGGATTCGCGTTATTGAGCATCTCGTTGAGCAACAAGACGCGCTGCTGCACCCTGTCGAGCTCCTTCGAGACTTGCTCCTCGTAGTTCGGTTTCTTCTCCGGTTCCTGTGGGCGTCGAGGGGCGGTAAGTCTCGTGAGGAGGGAGTGAGAGGAGGAGGGGGAGAGCGCACCGCCCCGGCCATAATCTTCATCAACTCTTGCGCCGCAGCCAGGTCCTTTGGCGTCCCTCGTCGGATCAGCTCTTGCAATTTCTGTGAGGACCGCAAAGCGCAAAAGAAGTCAGTTTCCGGCCTTTCACGCCCGGAAACGGGCAGTCTAGTCGGGAGCGGTTCTCACCGCTGCCTGCGCTTCTCGGTCCTCCTCTTCCAGCTCGTCCGGGGTTTGCAGGCTCTGCGAGAGCGGACCCACGTCAGTTTGAGAAGAGAAAGGACGACGAAGCGGAAACGACGCACCTCTGTCGGGTTGAGGACAGAGACTGCTTGTCGGTCGAACTGCGGGAATCGGTAGCCTGCGCAGCCGGGGAACATGAAAGGCGTCAGGGTCACACTCTTAAGACGGCGGACACCGACAGCAACCCCGCGCACGCACCCTTGTAGCTAAGCAGCCTGTGCATGTCCCGAATATGCACCAAGTCCTCCTTGTGCTTGCTCGTGACGCAGATCGTGTTCTTCCACTCGTGCACGAGCTCGAGGATCTTCTTCATCGGGGGTGGGGGAAAGGTCGGTGGCCGTTCGGGGAAGCGACGGACGAGTTCGTTGAGGAACTCTTTCGTGCTGATTTGGAGGTGGAAGGGGTAGCCGCAGTTCTTGACGAGGATGTCGAGTAGCTAGCGTGCAACGAGACCAGTCAGCTCACTGCTGCAGGTAACTGAACCCACGAAACGCTCACATGAAGGGCCAGCATCGCGACATGGGTGTTCCGGTGGTTGACCAGCTTGACGACCTCGACGGCGGCATCTCGCGGGCTGTGCGAGCGACAAGCCGCGTTAGCTCATGACTGCAGCGCCCGTGAAGCGCCGAACGAGCTAAGGCGCGCAAACGCACGTATTCGCCTTCTTGCTGTTGATGAGGTCGGCAATCTCGAGTTCGAGCGAGAGGTTCGGCTCATGCAGCGAAGGATCGCATGCTCGGTCTGCGTGACACCAGCCCGTACCCCGACAAGCCCCCGATCAGCGTGCTGAAGCGCGGTAAACGGCCTGAAGTCGACGCGGCACCCGTACCGATGTAAGCGACGAGCGTCTCCTTGGCGGTCGCAGGCTGGCCCCAATTGGACACGGACGAGGTCGCCCACGAGCTGCCAGCTGTGGCGCGATGGTGCGAAGCCATCCTGAGCGAGTCGAGCAGGAAGTGGAGCGGGAACGAGTGTCGTCGGGCGGGGCGAGCGAGAGGGTCATAGTCTTGAAGTCGCGTGAACTGCCGTCGAATGCAATGCAAAGTGTCTATGATGATGCGAATTGTACAAGGCGAGAGTTTGCACCCCGGTTCAGGCCGCCTTCTCCTTCCCTCGCCCATCCCCTGTTGCCGACCCGGTCGTCCCGTTCGCTCCCTTGTGTCCTTCCCGGGCCAGCAAAGACTCCAGTCTCTTGTACTCGGCGTCCCAAAACTCGCCGCGGACGGAAGTTGGGAGGCTGTCGAGGAGAGGAAGTCTGCGAGTGGAGTGAAAGAGAGGTCAGCGAGGTTCGGCACCTTGAAGAAGGCCTCCCTTGCCGCAGGGCAAGGAGAAGCCAGTCAGGAAGAAGCTCACGGAACCTCCCGACCCTCCCGATACAGCGCCCCGCCCCTGACTCGCATCCTCTGCCGTCCATCTCCTCCCTCCAGTCTCTCTGCGTCCACCCTCTGCCCGTCTGGACCCTTCACTACCCGTCCTCCGACACTATTTCGCTCCACATCGCCCATGATAGCGCCCAAGACGACCTGCGCGCCTTCGTCCGCGCGTTTGCCGAAGATCCAGGTGAATGGGTAGGCGAGGAGCGAGATGAGGAGGCTGAGGAAGGCGTAGATGGATGATGGAAGGCGCGAGTGAGGAGATTGGCGGGTGGAGAGGGGGAGGAGAGAGCGGAGGGAGGAGCGGAGGACGCCGGGAGAGACGGAGAAAGCGAGGATTGGGGAAGTGCTCGGTACTCGAGCGTCGCTAGATGCTGAAGGATTGGTCGACGGTTTCGGTTCGGATGTCGAGAGGCGCGCTTGGAACTCCCGCCAGAGAAGGACGCTTGCCAAGGCGACACGGCCGCCTTGCACGATGGACGAGAGCTGCCGACTCGCCTCGGCGGACGCTTCGGCCTTCTCGACGGCCTGGTCCGCGACGAGGGAAGGGGGATCGAAGGTGTCGGGCGTGACCGCGGCGTAGAAGGGGCTGTCGAGCGTGTTGACGATACGAATGGGCGAAGTCGAAGTCGCAGCCGAGCGAAGTAGGACGGGCATGAGAAGCTGGACGAGCATATGCCGGCCGGTCAACACCCTCCCCGCCTTTTCGCGCCACTCCATCGTGCCACCCTCGTCGCAAAAGACAATCCCGTCAATCCTAGCCTCCAGATCCTTGACCATGCCCTCCCTCGCGTCCTTCTTCCATCCCTCAACAAAGCGCTTGATACTCGCCGGCGAGTCAAGGTCGCATTCCTCAGCGTACAGGCGCTCGTTTGAGGTGGATGAGCGGAGGAGGAGGAGGAGCTGGATTGTCGAGGGAGAGGAAGGGTCGGGAGTGAGGACGATTACTTGCGCGCCGGCTGCGGCGAGGTGCTGGAAGACTGCTAGTCCAACACCAGAGAAGCCGCCCTGCGCACGAGTCCCTAGTCAGCCGGCAACCGCTTCATCGCCTCAACCAGGTTCGAGGAGGTGTGTGAGACGCACCGTGAGCAAGAACGTCTTCCCAGCCAGCCCACGCTCCTCCTTGCACACATAGCCCTTGCTCCACGCTCTCAGACCGACCACGAGCGCCGCGAGCGAGCCCCAGAGCGCGAGAGTCGAGAGGGTCGATGAGGTGGGTGTGGAGCTGAGCCAGTGCACGAGCGAGGCGAGCGGCATCGCCCACGTGAGGAATGTTTTGCTAGCAGGAGTAGGAGCGCTCGCTCAGAACGAACGGAGGGAAGCGAGCGACACGGACGAGGAAGACCCCAACTTTGGTTTCTCTCTCGCGAGTTGACATTGCTCACTCCCGCCATCTCGCGTAAACAGCCTCTCAACTAGCAACACCGTGTGGGAATCGACAGCAACGTTGCGACCGTACCAACGACCAAGCGCCTGTCCCGTCCCGGCCGTACTCTCTGCTGGAGCGAGCACCTTAGATCTTGAAGCCGCGCGACTTCCTGCGACCGCGAGCGTTCTGTGCGAGAATAGAGAGTGTCAGTTCCTAGTCGCGTGAAGTTGCGGCAGCTACGGAGCCGCTCTCGAAGGTCTCTCTCTCGAGAGGCTCGGCCGTAAGTGCACGACTCACCTCCTCCTTCTTGCCCTTGCTGATGACGTAGGGCTTGGCGTGGTTGACACCCGAGCTGTTCGCCGGGCAAGAGAGAGAGAGTCAGTACGATGATCCGGCCCACCCGCACAGAGAGGGCAGTCGCTCACCCGCGGTGCTTGACGGCCTCGCGCGAGTTCTTGGAGCCGCGGAGGAGGAGGGTGTTGGCGCCGGTGGGCTTGTGGAGCGCAAGCTGGTCGAGGGTGATGCACTCTCCGCCAGCCTTGTCGATGCGAGCGCGGGCGGTGCGGGTGAACCTGAGCGAGCGAGCCAGCTCCATCTTGAGCAGGGTGCAAGGGAAGTGGTGTCTTGTTGCAATCAGCACTCGAAAGGAACAGTCGTTGTGCGGGGGGTTTCCGGTCGACGAGGATGGGCGAGGGAGGAAGGGTCGAACTGTATAGCTAGGGAACAAGCAACGGTCGTCGTGCTGGAGCTGCACGGCGCGCCGACCTGCCCTATCCGAACCTGCGCAAGAAGGCGGCGTCGAGCGCAATTGCGCGGTGGCGCCAGCAAAAGCATGACAAAGAGTGCAAAGGCACTCTAGGAGCGGGACCATCGTCCAGGAGCATCCGCAAGAGGCGAGCGGACTCGTCGAGGCAGGAAGCGGGGCATAGGGACGGTGTCGTGTAGGCGCGGTGAAGGCAGACGGCAGGATGGCGAAGCCTGGTCAGTCGAAATGGAGGAAATGGAAGACCTACCGCATCTCGCTGCGAAAGGACGACGAGTTGCGCTTGCGACGAACGACCAGTTGAACCGACAGCGATTGCTCGACCGACCACTCCTTGCGGACCTCGACTTGCGAGCTTGAGAGACGGCACGCTTGATTTTGGGGTGGAAAAAGTACGACACGACGCGCGGAGACAGTGTTTTGATTTTGCGAGCGAGGGTAGAGGTGTAGAGACATTTTGTGTAGAAGCGACGCCCATCCGCCAACACGCCGAACCTTGACGAGACACCTAAGCGAAACCACCTTGTCCTTGTCCTTCTTCAAGCGACTCTCTTGCTCCATCGACGTGGCGCCTACTCCTCCATCTTCTCGCCGACGGGCGGCGGGAGCGACGACTCCTTCTTGGCGCGGGCGGGCGAGCGACTCCTGCTCCTCGACCTCTCCCTCCTGACGGCAGGCGAGCGGTCCCTGCTCTTCGAGCGCCTCCTCGGCGAGCGCGAGCGGTCGCGGTCGCCGCGGGGCGAACGAGAACGGTCGCGGTGCCTCCTGTCGGGCGAGCGGCTGCGCGAGCGCGAACGGCGGCGGTAGTCGCGGTCCCTGTCGTCCCTGTCCCGGTCGCGGCGGTCGCGGTCGTCGTAGCGCGACGAGCTGCCCCTTCCTCCTCCTCCTCCGCCGTAGCCCCAACGGTCATCGCGAGGCGGAGGAGCCCTCCACGAACTGCCGCCGTACCTGTCCCCTCCTCCGCCGCCGTAGCGTCCGCCTCCT